>NC_079456.1:3314600-3614600 GCF_903798145.1 Danio aesculapii | reverse complement strand
CCAGTACTAGTAAGGTGTACCTAATGAAGTGGCCGGTGATTGTATATGCACAATACACGCGTATATATCATGTAAATAATATCTTGGATGAAATTGATAACGATTAATTGTTTATTCATTTGACCCATAATGCACCAGCTCAACTCAACTTGATTTATTTATATAGCGCATTTACAGTGGGTGACACTTTAAAAAGAGCATTACCGCCCCGAGTGGTACCGCCGCCGCACTAAAGGAGTAAGAACGTGTGTTTTTAGGTAGAACCGCAGTTTGGGATGCGAACGGACAGGAATATAACTGGTACTGCGAGTTGAATTGCCCAAAATGCTTCACATAAGCCAGTACACACCTTAAATTAAATCCATGACAAACATTTCTTCGAGTACATCAAAAGCTAAACTGAACAAACATGTACCAGTGTTTTCCTTGTGAAAGGTGTCCGCTGTGGTCCTAAAACCCCTGGTCGGACTGCTCCTCGTCCCAGCTGCAGGTCTCCTTCACGCTGCTCTCTCCGAACTCCACCTCCAGGTCGTACACAAAGTCCGGATCCCCTCTGCGCCTGCGGTTGCGCTGGAACAGATCGTCCATCTGCGCCTTCCTGCGGCTCAGCTCTTCATCGCTCAGCTTGTTCAGATCCTCCTCCTCCTCAGAGCGGCGGTGGGCGGCCAGACTCTCCTCCAGACTCACGCCCTGCAGATGATCCCGCAGGAGGAGGTGAAGTCTCTCCAGCTGAGCCGACGACACGCACTCCAGATACACACTGTGACGCAGGTGATGCTTCAGACGCTCTGCTGCGCGACTGCAATCTGCGCATACACACAGTTACGCAAGCCGTTACATGCAAGTAACTTACTAATGTATGTTAATATTGGTGCATAATTAATACTTGTGTCATTTCAATATGCATGCGTGAAAGTGTCATAAGCTTGACCTTATGCATGCATTTAAATAATGCAAATGCATGCAAGTGCTTCTGCGCAAGTTTCTTAAATGGTGCAATGTAATGTTGTGAAATGCAATGCATGTAATGCAATAGTTTATTGTACATGCAATTTGAATATGCATGCATTTAAATAATGCAAATGCATGCAAATACTTTTGCCCAAGTTTCACGTGCATTGAAGTTTCTTATTGGTGCACAAATGATACACATGCCATTTAAATATGCATGCATCTAAGTTTAATATGCATGCAATAAAAGAGTTTATTATACATGCGAGATGAATATGCATCCATTTAAATTATGCAAATGCATGCACGTACTTTTGCGCAACTTCCGTGCAGTTTCATGTGCATGAAAGAAAGAAATTACATGCAATTTTGATATGCATGCATCTGCGTTTAATATGCATGCAATAACAGAGTTTTACATACAAGCCAGCTGAATATGCATGCATTTAAATAATGCACATGCAGGCAAGTACTTCTGCGCAAGTTTCTTAAATGTTGCAATGTAATGTTGTGAAATGCAATGCAAGTAATGCAATATAATAGTTTATTATACATGCAGAATATGCATGCATTCAAGTAATGCAAATGCATGCAAATACTTTTGCCCAAGTTTCACGTGCATTGAAGTTTCTTATTGGTGCACAAATTATACACATGCCATTTAAATATGCATGCATCTAAGTATAATATGCATGCAATAAAAGAGTTTATTATACATGCAAGATGAATATGCATCCATTTAAATTATGCAAATGCATGCAAGTACTTTTGCGCAACTTACATGCAAGTTTCTTAATGGGTGCAGAAATTATATTGATATGCATGCATCTAAGATTAATATGCACGCAATAAAAGAGTTTTATATACAAGCCAGCTGAATATGCGTGCATTTAAATAATGTAAATGCATCAAAGTTTTATAGTGGGTGCATATTTTATACATGTGCCATTTTTATATACGCAATATAAAATATTATATACGCAATATAAGAGGTTATTACACATGCCATTTGAATATGCATGCTTTTACATTATTTAAATGCATGCATATTCAAATTGCATGTGTAATACGAGTACTTTTGCGCAAGTTTCTTAATAGGTGCAAAATAAAATTACACAAGTGCTATTTTAATATGCATACATTATAAGCGTTTATTGTACATGCAAGTTGAATATGCATGCATTTAAGTAATGCAAATACTTTTGTCCAAGTTTCACGTGCATTGAATTCTCTTATGGGTGCAAAAATGATACACATGCCATTTAAATATGCATGCATCTAAGAATAATATGCATGCAATAAAAGAGTTTATTATACATGCAAGATGAATATGCATCCATTTAAATAATGCGAATGCATGCAAGTACTTTTGCGCAAAGTTCATGTAAATGAAAGTTTCACAATTGGTATAAAACTTGCATGCAATTTACTATGCATGCATCTGCGTTTAATATGCATGCAATAAAAGAGTTGTATATACAGGTGATTTGATTATGCATGCATTTAAATCATGTAAATGCAAGTAAGTTTCATGTGCATGAAAGTTTTGTAATGCATGCAAAATGTATACACGTGCCGTTTTAATATGCATGCAATATAGGAGTTTATTATACATGCAAAATAAATATGCATGCATTAAATAATGCGAACGAATTTTCATGTGCATGAAAGTTTCTTAGTGCAAAAATTATACACATGCCATTTTAATATGCATGCATCTGCGTTTAATATGCACGCAATAAAAGAGTTTTATGTACAAGCCAGCTAAATATGCATACATTTAAATAATGTAAATGCACCAAAGTTTTACAGTGGGTGCATGTTTTATACATGTGCCATTTTAATAAGCATGCAGTATAAGAGTTGAATATGCATGCATTTAAATAACGCCAATGCATTCAAATACTTTTGTGCAAGTTTCATGAGGATTGAAGTTTCTTATAGGTGCAAAGATTACACACACGCCATTTTAATATGCATGCATCTAAGTTTAATTTGCATGAAATGAAAGAGTTTTATATACAAGCCACCTGAATAAGCATGCATTTAATAATTGAAATACAAGTAAGTGATGTTTGTGAGGGTTTGTGTGTGTGTGACATAATTCATTTGTATGTGTACAAACAAATGTATATATATATATATATATATATATATATATATATATACACTTCCTGACAAAAGTCTTGTCGACTGTCAAAGTTTTAGGAACAGCAAATAATAACTTGACTTCTAGTTGATCATTTGGTATCAGAAGTGGCTTATATGAAAGGTAAAGGCCTCTAGATTACGCTTATTTTACCACAATAGAATATGATCAGGCCTTGATTTTGAATGATTTCATTAGGACGGTAAGGTCTGACTCTGCTTAGACAAAAGTCTTGTCACTGAACCTTCAATAATGTCCAGTATAGAATATGTGGTCATGCTGCAGTGGAAACAGAATGAATATTGTGTCTGACTCCATCATGAGCTTGGAGGACTGCATCCATACATCTCTGCAATGACTCAAATCACTGATTAATAAAGTCATCTGGAATGGCAAAGAAAGCCTTCTTGCAGGACTCCCAGATTTCATCAAGACTCTTTGGCTTCATCTTCAATGCCTCCTCCATTTTACCCCAGACATGCTCAATAATGTTCATGTCTGGTGACTGGGCAGGCCAATCCTGGAGCACCTTGACCTTCTTTGTTTTCAGGAGCTTTGATGTGGAGGCTGAAATATGAGGAGCGCTATCCTGCTGAAGAATTTGCCCTCTCCTGTGGTTTGTAATGTAATGGGCAGCACAAATGTCTTGATACCTCAGGCTGTTGATGTTGATCATCCACTCTGCAGATCTCTCGCACACCCCCATACTGAATGTAACCCCAAACCATGATTTTTCCTTCACCAAACTTGACTGATATCTGTGAGAATCTTGGCTTCATACGGGTTCCAGTAGGTCTTTTGCAGTATTTGTGATGATTGGGAAGCAGTTCAACAGATAATTCATCAGAAAAGTCCACCTTCTGACACTTTTTCCAACTGATCAACTAGACGTCAAGTTATTTGTTGCTCTTACAAGTGGGATCGACGATAAGACATTTGTCAGGTAGTGAATGTGTGCATATATATATATAGTAATTTTAGTAAATATAATTTAGTCCTTTTTTTTAACAATTGCAGTAGTTTCGTTTAGCTTTCTTCATAGCCTTTTGTGTTTTCTGTCTCCCTCTGTACACTACAGCATAGATTCACTTTTTGTGTTGCTTATTTAGTTTAAATGTACGCTAAAAAACTAAAAAATGAATATGCTGGTAGGAAAGTTTCAAATACATGCAAGTTTCATGCACAAGATTAATATGTACGCAAAAAGACTATATTTTTATATAGAGACAAGTTGAATATACACATGCAAATAACATTCAAATGCTTGACCATTTCATATGGAGATTTGCATGAATGCCGTTTTCATATGAGGTTTCATACGCATGCAAATGAGTTTAATATGCACACAAGCAAGTTTCATAAGCATGCAGGTATTTGAGAAATCTGCTGAATTATACAATATTATAATACGCTGTGTCTGATGGTTACAGATTTACCAGAATACTGAGAGAAGTTCCTGACAGGAATGACCCTCTTCCTCATCTTGCCGGTGGTTTTGTTCTCGTAGATGATGATGATCGACGGGGGAGTAAATTTCACTCCACATCGCTTCGCAACTATCGACATTTTTGCTCACATTTGCACTTCCATCTGCAGAATCAATGGAGAAATATTAAATATGATGAAGAAGAGTCGGGCTATAGCTGCTGCTTTCATCTACAGATATCTATAAATTGTATTTTATTATTTAGGGGTGTAATGGATCACGGTTGATCTGTGATTCATACGGATCATAACCCGCGGTTCGAAACACTCTTGACCTGCGGATTAATACATTTTTTTTACTCGTAGATTAATCCTAAATTTGTTACGATTACAGAGAGATCAACTCTCGCGTCATTCAAATCACATGTATGAAAGCATTTAGGCTTTCCTGTAAAATATAATGATGATGGAAGAAGTTGTGGTGGGTTATTGCGAATGTAGTGGGTTTCTTAGGTTATTAAAGGTGTTTTCTGTCACTACTTGTTTAGCCTGCATCAATGCATTCAGTGTAAGCTGCACGATTATTCAGTAAAAGATCGGGATCTCAACACCCACGCAACAATTATAAATGATGCTGATTTGGAGATGTTTATTAATCATTCGATTAATTCAAATCTGTGTTTGAAAAATGCTAAAATTAAGAAAGAGATTCAGTCTTTAGTCTTTTGAGTTGATTATGAAGTTACAAACTGTCAAATAACACAGAAGTACTGGGAGAACAGTTTATAGTTGAGATAAAACCACTGATGTTTATGGTAAACATTAAAATCACTGTCATTTGCATTTCACTTGACGCTCAAAAACGAAAGTTGTAGGCAGCAATTACATTATTTAACCAGTAGATGGCGACAACCAGCCATCAAAGTATGCCACTGAATAATTCTTCACGAATGATCATCTAGCTATGAAACGTGATGTTTTATGAGTGAATAACTAAATCATTTATTGAAGGTGAGACTAAAAATAAATTTGGGTTGTACAAATTATAATGTTAGATTTTTACACTTAGCGTTATCAGCAACAGTTGGAGTAACAGTGAATTTTTTACAGAACTAAATATTTTACAGTTTCTTTTTATTCAGCTGATTATTTCTTCATTTTATTTTGAATAAAATTACAGCTTCTAAGTTCTGTTTGTTAAAACCAAAAGTGTCTTGCGGTGCTGTTTCATTTGTCATCTACCCTTTTTGGCCGATCCTTAAAATGGTCCGATCCGTGACTAAAAAACCATAATGTGATCCGAACAGTCAGATTTGTGATCGGTTACACCAGTAATATTATTATATATTTAACTTTAAAAAAAAAATAATAAATAAATATAAATATTCACGTCGAATAATCAAAAAAAAAACATTTTACATATAATCATATTTAACATAACATCTATAATTCCATATTATATCAATTTTATAAATGACAGTTGCTCTGAATATATGATATATAATACTAATGTTTAGTATTTTTGATAATAGTTTAAACAGTAATAGTTTATATATATATATATAATATGCTTTTTTAAACTATGATCGAAAATACTAAACATTAACATATATATATATATATATATATATATATATATATATATATATATATATATATATATATATATATATATATATAATTAGTAGTGTAACCATAGCAACAGCGAGCGTGTCGCTTGAAATCTACGTTAATATTTACCATCGCTGGATTCGCGCTAACGGTTTTCTCACAGGCTCACGTTTAAAACACGACGCATGAGCTCGTAAATAAATCACCAATTAAATGTAAACCGAATAAAACCTTTGTTGTGGTCATTTGACGGAAGTCTCCATGTTTCTTCATCTGTCTGTGTCGTTTTCTTCTACTGAGGGGAAGTTTAGCGCGCGACGCTTATTGGCGCCCTCTACCAGAAAGACGTCATCGAACACGGAAGTAAACACTTGGGGTTGGGATTAGAACATGAGCGCGGATCGATCATGACTTATTTATATTTATTAGCAACTGTGTTGTATTTGATACATCATGGAAATGCGCAAGAAGGTATTTATGAAGCTAAACACACTTGTTAATGTTGGAATATGTATAAGATATCATTATAAACGATAACTTTGTGTACTCATTTAGCAGATAATTGTTTTCCCTCTGAATGGCTGGAGTCTCTGTCCATTTCTGTGAACATTTCCAAAGCAGGATTTCACAGGTTTCTCTTTCTCTATATATGTTCATTCATTCAGTCGTTTATTTGTGTTTTTAATGATGTGAATTGTGTTTAATTATGACGTGTTGTATAGAGATCTGGAGTACAGTGTTTACTGGAGTGAAACAGATCATGATGTGAAAGCTTTACTGGTGCAGAAGATGCCGAGCGGGGTTTATATGGATGAATATCAGCTGGAGACTCTGAGACATGACACAGGTTTGGAGGTATGTTTTTTCCTATGATGTCATGGCATAAAAGCCTCTTCTGTGGTGATCAGATATAATAATAATAATAATAATAATAATAATGCATTTTATTTAAAGGCGCCTTTCATGACACTCAAGGTCACCGTACAGAACAGCTAGAACAATCAGTTCAAATAAAAACACAATAAAATCAATACAATACAAACTTTTTTTAAAAAAAATGCAGTCGGTTAAAGAGAATAAGCTGTTCTAGACAGGTGTTTTGAGTTTGGATTTAAATTGTGAAAGAGAGTCTAAATTACGGAGATCAGGAGGAAGTGAATTCCAAAGCTGAGGAGCAGAGTGGCTGAAGGATTTGCTCCCCATTGTGACAAGGCGGACAGAGGGAACAGTGAGGTGAATGGAAGAAGAAGACCTGAGTGTTGGAGAAGGGGTGGCGATATGAACAAGATTAGCAGGGTATGGAGGAGCGAGATTGTGGATGGCTTTAAAAGTGAGAAGAAGTATTTTATAATTCTGAAAAAGATTACTATAATAAGTACTTGATATTAGAGTAAACTACTTAGTAAAATACTCGTAATCGCATTGCAGATTAATGAATGAAGATGTTCACAACGGGGTGACATGGTGGCTCAGTGGTTAAAACTGTTGCCTCACAGCAAGAAGGTTGCTGGTTCGAGTCCCGACTGGGTCAGTTAGCACTTCTGTTTGGAGTTTGCATGTTCTCCGCATCTTGGCATGGGTTTCCTCCGGGTGCTCCAGTTTCCCCCACAGTCCAAAGACATGCGCTATAGGTGAATTGGGTAAGTTAAATTGGCTGTAGTGTATGGGTGTGTGTGTATGGGTGTTTTTCAGTACTGGGTTGCAGCTGGAAAGATAGGTTGGCGGTTCATTCTGCTGACGAATAAAGGGACTAAGCCGAAAGAAATTGAATAAATATAAGTGACATCAAACAAGGCTTAGCATAAAAGTAATCTAAATGTAATCTGAAAGTAGTCTAATTACATTACCTTAAATGTGTAATCAAAGAGATTACATTACTGGCAACATATGGTCATGTAGTTTGTAATCAGAGTAACTGATTACAAATAAGTAATCTACTTCTGAATTCTGATTTAAACATTAGTTTGTTTCGCAGGTTCTCCTGGACTCAAAGGTGGATCTGGAAGCTCCGGAGTATTTGTCGTCTGGCTTCACGGCGCTGGTTTTTCTCTCTGGTAACGCAGTGACTGTTCCGGTTCACGGCCGCTATCACAGACCCTCAGACACACAGAGCCACGTGACTGTGAACATCCAGCCTCCCAGACTCCTGCTGAGATCAAACCAGTGTACGTCAATCCACATATCAACAGATTCATCAAGTCAAGAGCAGTCGTCACTACAACATCATGATGTTCGCCTTCATCATGTTCATGTGTGTGTGTGTGTGTGTGTGTGTGTGTGTGTGTGTTAATCACAGGTGAGACTCTGAGTCCTGCTGCACATCATACAGTGGTTGAAGCTCCATGTACCTTCAGAAACGAGAGCTTCTGCTTATGGCTGGAGATACAGGACCTGAAGGTAACCATTGTAAAGCACAACACCCGTTATATCTTCAATATGCTTTTATAAGATAGTTCCATTATATGAATTACACCGCGTGCCTGCTGAATGCTTGATTCTGATTGGCTGATGAGTATTTTAAAGGTGTGCTGTTATTTTCTTATAAACACATTGATAAAGTAGTTCCGGTAGGTTTTAAGCACATTACAGCCCAATATCACTACGTTGAATGATTTCATTTATGTCACAGCTAGATGCTAATGGTCTAATCTGATTTAATGATTTATGCTAAGCTAAGCTAAGCTAAAAGTGCTCCAATCGGACCTGGTTATATTTCTGCTGAATGCTTGATTCTGATTGGCTGATGAGTACTCTAAGGTGTGCCGTTATTTTCAGATAGACGCGCAGATAAAGTAGTTCCGGCAGGTTTGGTGTGCATTACAGCTCCCTATCACACTTCCAGTATACATTATTCCCTTATAATTTAACGGCCCATCGTCAATAATTCCTTACTTATACGCAGTGCTGTTAAATGCTTGATTCTGATTGGCTGATGAGTATTATGAAGGTGTGCCGTTATTTTCAAATAAATGCACAGTTGAAGTAGTTCCGGCAGGTTTTGAGCGCACTACAGCTCCATATCACTACACTGAAGGATTTTATTTATGTCACCGCTAGATGCTAATGGTTTAATCTGATTCAAGAATTTATGCTATGCTAAGCTAAGCTAAGCTAAAAGTTCTTCCATCTGACCTGGTTATATATCTGCTGAATGCTTGATTCTGATTGGCTGATGAGCACTCTAAGTTGTGCCATTAATTTAAAATAAACCCTCTAATAAAGTAGTTCTGGCAGGTTTTAAGCGCATTACAGCTCCGTATTACTACATTGAATGATTTTATTTGTCACAGCTAGATGCTAATGGCCTAATCTGATTCAAGGATTTATGCTAAGCTAAGCTAAAAGTTCTTCTATCAGACCTGATTATATATCTGCTGAATGCTTGATTCTGATTGGCTGATGAGCACTCTTAAGTTGTGCCATTAATTTAAAATAAACCCTCTAATAAAGTAGTTCTGGCAGGTTTTAAGCGCATTACAGCTCCGTATTACTACATTGAATGATTTTATTTATGTCACAGCTAGATGCTAATGGTCTAATCTGATTCAATGATTTATGCTAAGCTAAGCTAAAAGTTCTTCCATTAGATCTGGTTATATTTCTGCTGAAGGCTTGATTCTGATTGGCTGATGAGCACTCTAAGGTGTGCCACTAATTTAAAATAAACTCACTAATAAAGTAGTTCTGGCAGGTTTTACGCACATTACAGCTCCTTATTACTACGTTGAATGATTTTATTTGTCACAGCTAGATGCTAATGGCCTAATCTGAGTCAATGATTTATGCTAAGCTAAAATTGCTCCCATCAGACCTGGTTATATTTCTTTTGAATGCAGGATTGCGATTGGCTGATGAGTAATATAAAGGTGTGCCGTTATTTTCAGATAAATGCACCCATAAGGTAGTTTATAACTATGTGTAGTAATACCATTCAACATCTTTGCTGTGTTTTCACGCTTGTTTCTTTCGTTTGTCTGTTAAAGGGAAGTGCTGGAGTGAGTCTGGAGCTTCCAGTGGGAGATTCTTCAATGACGACGTGTGTGTGTGTCGTGACTTTACTGACCACCACACTGTGCTGCGTTTACCTCCTCATTGTTATCTGGAGACACGGCACTTTCTGACCAATCACAGGACAGCAAGAGCCAAAACAAGGTTATAATACTGGATTAATGATAAATTATTACTGCAGAACGTGTGAGTGGGAATAAATCTGAGTGTGACTTTTTTAAATGGACTATTTGGTGTGTGTTATTATATGAGATCATGAAATATTTATTATAGTTATTCATAATATAAATATATATATATATATATACCCTCCTGTGTATTTTTCTCCCTAATTTCTGTTTAACGGAGAGCAGATTTGTTCAACCCATTTCTAATCATAATAGTTTTAATAACTTATTTCTAATAACTGATTTCTTTTCTCTTTGCCATGATGACAGCACATTATATTTGACTACATATTCTTAAAGATACTAGTATTCAGCTTAAAGTGACATTTAAAGGCTTAACTAGGTTAATTAGGTAAGTCATTGTGTAACAGTGGTTTGTTCTGTGGACAATCCAAAACTAATATAGCTTAAGGGGGCTAATAATATTGACCTTAAAAAGGATTTAAGATTAAAAACTGCTTTTATTCTAGCCGAAATAAAACAAATAAGACTTTCTCCAGAAGAAAAAATATTGTGAAATACTGTGAAAAATTCCTTGCTTACAGTTCACGAGGGCTAATAATTTTGACTTCAAGTGTAGATCATGAAATATTTATTAAAAAGTACATTTATATTTAATAGTGTGTGTGTGTGTGTGTGTGTATATATATATACACACACACACACGCACACATGTTAAATGAAGAGCGCAGATAAAAGATGTGAAACACTAATGATGACAAATTAGAGCATCTTTTGGCCATAAAATGAAAAATGTGCAGTGTTTTCAGACATATTTATACTTATTTTCAGACAATAGTTAATTTAAAAAGAAAGCCAAACTAAGCCGAAAAGAAAATGAATGAATGATTTACTGCATATGCATATGCGTTAGATTAGCCAGTACTGAAGCCAAATCTGGAGCTAATCTAACAATATAGCTGAAGATAATGGTCCAAAATAAGTAGCCCAAGTGAGGGAAAAAATATTAAATAAGAAATAAAATGTATAAAATGTTGTTGATAATTTGTCATTTGTCATTTTTTGCTGCAATATTTTGCACGAATTTAAATGTATTATCTTTATATTTCTCAAGATGTTCGGTAGCTAAAATATTATTTTAATAAATATATCAGTGTAATATATTTGTTTTGTTCAAATGAACCAAAATATGTGACCTAAATTCAATGAAAATGGATAAAAATATTCAATTTCAAAAGGGGGTGTGCTCATTTATGCTGAGCACTGTATTTTAATATTTTACTTCACTTTCTCTGGATTTAATATATATATATATATACACACACACAGTTGAAACCAGAAGTGTACACACACTCTGAAAATAGGAACATAACCGTTTGTTTTTTTTAATGTCTGATGTTAAATCATACTAAACGTTTACTATTTTAGGTCCGTTAGGATTACCTAAATCATTGACATTTGCTAAATGCCAGAATAATGAGAGATTTGGTTTTTTTTTGAGAATTTTTTATTAATTTCTAGACAGTCAAAAGTTTACACACATTTCCTTGTTATTTTTTCAGCTTTACTTTTAAACTGTATAACTTTGGTCAAATGTTTTGGGTATCCTTCCACAAGCTTCGCACAATAGTTTGCAGGAATTTTGGCCCATTCCTCCTGACAGAATTAATGTAACTGAGTCAGATTTGTTGGCTGTATTGCTCGCACAAGCTTTTTCAACTCTGCCCACACATTTTCTATAGGGTTGAGTTCAGGGCTTTGTGATGGCCACTCTCCATTCACTCTGTTCTCCTTAAAACACATTTGAACTCATTTGGCAGTATGCTTAGGCTCATGGTCTGTTTGGAAGACCCATTTGTGGCCAAGTTTTAATTTCCTGGCTGATGTCTTGAGATGTTGCTTCAGTATTTCTACATAATGTTCTTTCCTCATGATGCCAGCTATGCTGTGAAGTGGACCAGTCCCTCCTGCAGCAAAACAGCCCCACAACATAATGCTGCCGCCCCCATACTTAACAGTTGGGATGGTGTTACTAAGCTTGTAAGCTTTCCCCTTTGTCCTCCAAATGTAACACTGGTCATCATGGCCAAACAGTTCAATCTTAGCTCCATCAGACCACAGGACATGCCTCCAAAAATGAGTCTTTTCCCAGCGTAATTTAGGATATTGTAATCTGGCTTTATTGTTGATTCTGGCTTGTTGACTTTCCCATGTTGTCACAAAAGGAAGCAGTGGGTTTGAGGTAGTTGTGCCTCCAATTAACTCAAATGTTGTCCATTATCCAACTAGAAACTTCCAAAACCTTGACACCATCGTCTGAGCTTTTTCAGAGACGTAATAATCTTATTGTGTGTAAACTTGACTTTCAAGAAAAGTTATAACAATTTCTCAATAAATATCTCTCTCATTATTCCGCTATTAAGCATAACAGAAACTAATTTGATCATCCTAACTTACCTACAAAAGAAAACGTTTAGTCACATTAACATCTGACTTCTTTTAAATGGTTATGTGCCTTTTTATACAGCGTGTGTAAATTTCTGGTTTCAACTCTAACTAAAAATTCAAACATTTGTATTCAATATTTGTTAGTATTTATATATAACATTTTCTACAGAGTCAATATATATATATATACAAATAATAACCTATGAACACAGTCCAACCGAACATGCACCAAATAAAGTGATAAATATACACCTTGAAGTCATACTTGGTCAAACATAAAACATAATAAAGGATTTTAAAATAATAGTAAAACCCCCAATGATTCATAAGGACCCTACTTTAATCTGAATATTATGAATTGAAGCGGTGGACTTTTATTTTGTCGGTGTAATCTTCCCACAATGCCGCCGCACCGGAAGCAGCGTCTGTCTGTTAGCTGCAGGCGAGGGCAGAAAGAGACGCTGCTGGGCGCCTCCCCTTCCCCAAACCGACACAAAAAAACACCGAAAATCAGCGATATTCTGCGGCGGAAAGCGGCCCGAACAGCGCAGGCCCTCCGCGGACAGAGCAGCACCGGCGGAGCGGCTCCAGCTCCAGTCTGAGCTCCGTTTCACAGGTGAGGCGACAAAAAAAAATCAAACCCGCCGGCCGCGTCCCAAACCCCGCCGAGTGCCCTACACAGGCTCTGCTGGCTCTCCAGGGCACTCAGCAGGGGGCGAGGTGGCCGCGGCGCTTCTGCATTTGTCTGTGTGTGTTGGTTGTGTCAGCAGTGATGTTTGGGTCTGTAGTTTGTGTCTGTTGTGATATTTCTGTCTATTTTGGTCTTTTGTGTGTTTAACTTGTGTCTGTAGTGATATTTGTGTAGTTTAAGTCTGTATTGGTGTCTGTTTGGGTCTGTAGTTTGTGTCTGTTGTTTATTTTGGTCTATTTTGGGTCTTTTGTGTGTAATTTAGGTCTGTTGTGATATTTGTGTAGTTTAACTCCCTATTGGTGTCTGTGTCTGTAGTGATGTGTGTTTCTGTTGTGATATTATTGGTCTTTTGTGTTTAATTTGTGTCTGTAGTGATGTTTGTGTAGTTTAACTCTATTGGTGTTTGTGTCTGTTGCTTATTTTTGTCTATTTTTGGTCTTTTGTGTGTTTAATTTGTGTCTGTAGTGATATTTGTGTAGTTTAATTCTCTATTGGTGTCGGTTTGTGTGTGTTTATTTTTGTCTATTTTTGATCTTGTGTGTTTGTCTGTAGTGATATTTGTTTAACTCTGTATTGGCGTCTGTTTGTGCAGAGATGTTTGTCAGTAGTTTTTTTGTCTATTTTGTGTTTTTTTGTTTAATTTCAGTCTGTAGTGATATTTGTGTAGTTTAAGTCTGTATTGGTGTCTGTGTCTGTAGTTTGTGTCTGTTGTTTTTTTCCATTTTTGTGTGTTTAATTTGTGTTTGTAGTGATATTTGTGTAGTTTAATTCTCTATTGGTGTCGGTTTGTGTCTGTTGTTTATTTTTGGGTATTTTGTGTGTTTTATTTGGGTCTGTCGTGATATTTGTGTAGTTTAACTCTGTATTAGTGTCTGTTTTGGTCTGTAGTTTGTGTCTGTTGTTTCTTTCCATTTTTGGTCTTGTGTGTTTAATTTGTGTCTGTAGTGATGTTTGTGTAGTTTAAGTCTGTTTTGTTGTCTGTGTCTGTAGTTTGTGTCTGTTGTTTCTTTTTTCCATTTTTTTGGTCTTGTGTGTTTAATTGAGGTCTGTAGTGATATTTGTGTAGTTTAAATCTGTATTGTTGTCTGTGTCTGTAGTTTGTGTCTGTTGTTTCTTTTTTCCATTTTTTTGGTCTTGTGTGTTTAATTGAGGTCTGTAGTGATATTTGTGTAGTTTAAATCTGTATTGGTGTCTGTGTCTGTAGTTTGTGTCTGTTGTTTCTTTCCATTTTTGGTCTTTTGTGTGTTTAATTTGTGTTTGTAGTGATATTTGTGTAGTTTAATTCTCTATTGGTGTCGGTTTGTGTGTGTTTATTTTTGTCTATTTTTGGTCTTGTGTGTTTGTCTGTAGTGATATTTGTTTAACTCTGTATTGGCGTCTGTTTTGTGCAGAGATGTTTGTGTCAGTTGTTTTTTTTTTTTTTTGTCTATTTTGTGTCTTTTTGTTTAATTTCAGTCTGTAGTGATATTTGTGTAGTTTAAGTCTGTATTGGTGTCTGTGTCTGTAGTTTGTGTCTGTTGTTTCCATTTTGTGTGTTTAATTTGTGTTTTTAGTGATATTTGTTTAGTTTAATTCTCTATTGGTGTCAGTTTGTGTCTGTTGTTTATTTTTGTCTATTTTGGGTATTTTGTGTGTTTTATTTGGGTCTGTCGTGATATTTGTGTATTTTAACTCTGTATTAGTGTCTGTTTTGGTCTGTAGTTTGTGTCTGTTGTTTCTTTCCATTTTTGGTCTTTTGTGTGTTTAATTTGTGTTTGTAGTGATATTTGTGTAGTTTAATTCTCTATTGGTGTCGGTTTGTGTCTGTTGTTTATTTTTGTCTATTTTGGGTCTTTTGTGTGTTTTATTTGGGTCTGTCGTGATATTTGTGTAGTTCAAGTCTGTATTAGTGTCTGTTTTGGTCTGTAGTTTGTGTCTGTTGTTTCTTTTTTCCATTTTTTTTGGTCTTGTGTGTTTAATTGAGGTCTGTAATGATATTTGTGTAGTTTAACTCTGTATTAGTGTCTGTTTTGGTCTGTAGTTTGTGTCTGTTGTTTATTTCCATTTTTGGTCTTTTGTGTGTTTAATTTGTGTTTGTAGTGATATTTGTGTAGTTTAATTCTCTATTGGTGTCGGTTTGTGTCTGTTGTTTATTTTTGTCTATTTTGGGTCTTTTGTGTGTTTTATTTGGGTCTGTCGTGATATTTGTGTAGTTCAAGTCTGTATTAGTGTCTGTTTTGGTCTGTAGTTTGTGTCTTTTGTTTCTTTTTTCCATTTTTTTGGTATTGTGTGTTTAATTGAGGTCTGTAATGGTATTTGTGTAGTTTAAGTCTGTATTAGTGTCTGTTTTGGTCTGTAGTTTGTGTCTGTTGTTTATTTTTGTCTATTTTGGGTCTTTTGTGTGTTTAATTTGTGTCTGTAGTGATATTTGTGTAGTTGAACTCTCTATTGGTGTCTATTTGGGTCTGTTTTGATGTTCGTGTCTGTTACGTTTTTGTCTGTGTTTGGCTCTGTTGTTTAAGTCTTTATTGATTGGGTCTGTAACAAACGATTGTGTCTGTATTTCATGTCTGTTGTGCGTGTTGTTTATTTGTGAAATTTGGGGCTGTTGTAATGTTTGTGTCTGTAATTTAAGTTTGTATTAACAGAGTATTTAGAGTGGTGTTTGTGCTGTAGTTTAAATCTGTAGTGCTGTTCGTGTCCGCTTGTTTGCATTAACATTTGTGTCTGTAGTTCATGTCTGTCTGTAGTGATGTCTGGGGTTTATAGCTGTTGCTTATGTCTGTAGTTTGATTATTGATATTTATTAGTACTATACTGTAAAACCTGATACGTTACCTTAAACTGTTTGAGGAAACCGATTGTGGCAAACCATTTAAGTTTTGAAACCAAATGGTTTGAGTACTGTAGTGTAAACTTATATATATTAAGTCATATATATATATACATATATTATTTGTGTTGATATTGTCAAACTTTAGAGTATTAGTAACTGAAGCATTTTAAGTTCAGTTAATTGAATGTTGTTGGAAAGTCCAAACAACTATATAGCTACACAAAGGGTTTGGCATTGCTTCTACACAGTAAAACCCAAAAAGTTAAGGTAACTCAAACCATTTGGGGAAACGGATTACAACAAACCATTTAAGTTCAAAACGAATCCTAATGAGTACTGTGAACTTAATCCATTTGAGTAAATGAAGCAATTTAAGCACAGTAAAACCCAATAAATAAAGAGAACTCAAACCAACTGAGTACTGTAAAACACTAAGTTAGGGCAACTCAAACCGTTTGAGGAAACCTATTGATGCAAACCAGTTGAGTTAAACTAATCTATATGAGTACTGTGAACTTACTCCATATAAGTTGAAGTTATGAGGTACCTAATTAACTCATTACCTTCTACACTGAGTTCAACACTCTTTTCAAATGTGTAGAATTAACTTTCAGTAAATTTTGAGTTAACTACACTCATTTCATTTGATAAAGTTGACTGTTGGGTTTTACAGTGTAGCATTTAGAGTTAACACAAAGCGTAATTAGCTAATAATTTATTCGTTTTGAGTTCTGCTTAATGTGATCAGTTTATGAGTTACTGAAACTCTTTTTCATTAAGTCAAAGTAACTTTAAGTTAAAATAACTTATTTCATTTAGTGATTTTCGCTGTTGGGTTCACAGTGTGTTGTTATTCAGGCATCAACGTGCAGTTCTCCAGAATGTGATGTGTAGTGTTTTTAAGTGTGTTGCCAAAGTTGTAAAAGTCAGAATTATTAGCCCCCCCTGTTTATTTTTTTCCCCATTTTCTGTTTAAAGGAGAGCAGATTTCTGAACATAATAGTTATAATTTCATTTCTAATCACTGATTTATTAACTATACAGCTTAGTGACATTTAAAGGCTTAACTAGGTTAATTAGGTGGGATAGCGTAATTAGGCAAGTTATTGTATAACGATAGTTTGTTAGTAGACATGCGAAAAGAAAAAAAATTGCTTAAAGGGGCTAATAATTTTGACCTTAAAATAGTAAAAACAAAATTTTTTTTTAATAAAATAAAACAAATAAGGCTTTCTCCAGAAGAAATAATATTATCAGACATACTGTGAAAATTTCTTTGCTCTGTTAAACGTCATTTGGGAAAGAAAGAAAAAAAAAAAGAAAAAAAAATTCAAAGGAAGACTAATAATTCTGACTTCAACTGTAAATATGTATGTATGTATGTGTATATATATATATATATATATATATATATATATATATATATATATATATATATAATGTATGTATGTATGTATGTATGTATGTATGTATGTATGTATGTATGTGTATATATAGATGTAAATGTGTGTGTGTTTGCTGTGTCTATGTGTGCGTGTTGTGAGTGTGTGTCTGTACGTTGGCTCATCTCTCGGTCTCTCGTCTCGCTCCTCTCTGCTCCTGCAGCTCTAACTCCTCCTTCTCTTTCTCTTTTTTTTCCTCTTTCTCTCCTCCACCGCTCCTCCTCTCTTTCCTCCTGTCTCCTCATCCTGATCATGTGCGATAATGGCGATGTGGAGGACAAGCCGCCCGCTCCGCCCGTCAGGATGAGCAGCACCATCTTCAGCGGCGCCAAAGACCACGCCCTCGCCGCCAATCACAGCTCCAAGCCCCTCCCCTCGGTGCCAGAGGAGCGCAAGCGCAACAAGATCTACTCCATCTTCTCCGGCGCAGAGAAAGGTGAGAATGAGCGATTTAAAGGCTGATATACTCTGTGTCCACTAGTTCGCTTCATTGTGTGTTTCGAATGTAATGTCATTGCGGTGGATAACTTTGGATATATTTCCCACAATATTGCTGTATTGTTTCCACGACAGTCATTATCTTTAAATAATCCTTTTTTTTAAGAGGGCTAAACGAGATTGCGCTGTTGGCAGATGTTCCTTGGGTGTGCACAACATTATTTCGTTTTTTTAAAAACTTTTTTCGCAGCTCCCATCCAAAGATGAACAGTTTTTAGTCGAGTCTAAGCTAGGCTTGCCACTATACTGGAATTCGATACCAATCGGTAATGAAATGTAAAAAATGTGAACATTTGAGCGCTACTGAGCACGTTCTTAAACACCTCTGTCTCCTGCGAACATTTGAGCGTATTCTTAAACAGCGCTAATTTGCCATTGTGTTCACATGCCCAACGCAAATGACTGTGATTGGCACGTGAAGGTCATCAGTTCACCAAACTCACCGCTGTTTACTGAGTGTAAACACAGATACAGGGACACTGGAGCGTTTTAAAGTCACGTCAGTCAGCTGGTTTGTCTTTAAGCGTACATACGAGCGATCCGCTGATGAATCGCGGCTATAAAACACTCCAGTGTTCCTGTA
Source organism: Danio aesculapii (assembly GCF_903798145.1). Classification (NCBI taxonomy): domain Eukaryota; kingdom Metazoa; phylum Chordata; class Actinopteri; order Cypriniformes; family Danionidae; genus Danio; species Danio aesculapii. The sequence continues at coordinate 3,595,851 of NC_079456.1, read as the reverse complement.
TCTGTGTTGGCACACAGTAAACAGCGGCGAGTTTGGTGAACTGATGACCTTCACGGCCAATCACAGTCATTTCTATTGAGCATGTGAACACAATGGCAAATTAGCGCTGTTTAAGAATACGCTCAAATGTTCGCAGGAAATGGACGTTTTTAAAATTTCAGTACTGATTGGTATCGATTTCCAGTATCATGACAACCCTAGTCTAGGCTAATTCATACTTTCGCCTGGGTCCAACTCTGAATAACTGTCATGACGAAACGGTAGTACAGAAGAAGACAGCGAGTGGAGTTGCTAAATGAATGAATGTAACTATACATTAAATGAATAAGTTGTGAATAATTGACTAACCTAGGTCGACTAACTTAGGTCGGCGCCAGTGGTGTAGTTGTTGACACATGCACTCCGGTGCTCACAGCGACCCGAGTTCGATTGCCGCCTCGTAGTCCTATGCCTAACCTTCCCCTCTCTCTGCTCCCCATGCTTTCCTGTCAATACACTCTACTGTCCTATCTAATAAAGGTGAAAACCCGTTTGAAAAAAAAATTATAAATGGCTAACTCAGGTTATGTTTTATATATCCAAGCTAATTTCGAACTTGATCACGGTGTCTGTGGGGTCTTAACAACTAATAAATGTTGATAAATCAATGTAGAAAGATTTAAGGCCATTAAAAAGTATTAAGTCCTAAATGCTATTTTGCAAGGTATTAAATGTAATATTATTTATGATTATGTAATGTATGGTTGTATGCTAAAGTTTGCCTGAATTAAACCTGTGAATATCAGGATGCTGTGTAGTTTATGAAGTCGATAAAATCCTGCTAGATTTGACCTCATGCTGCTTTGTTTACTGCAGTAACCAAGGTAACACCATTATTACTGCAGCTCTATCGGCGCCAACCTGCTGAATTAGCTAGATTTAGTAGATTTTTATAATGTTTTGGATTAGTTTTCTTACATTACTATTTAGTTAATATACTGTAAGTTTAAATCTCGCCAGTGTTTCCGGTTGAAACCTAAAGTGGTTATAAGGTCTTAAAATGTATGGAAGAGGCTTAAACAGGGTCTTAAAAGGTATTGAATTTCACACTCTGATTCCTGTATATTCTCTGTTAATGCAAAAATGTTTATTTAGATAATTTACCTGTGCTTGCATTGTTTTCCTTCAGACTTTTAAAGGTAACCTCAAGGACTTCACATCAGGCAGTTGTTTGGGGTTTCTAAAGCGTTACGCAAGTAAATTCCTGCTCCAAGTTGTGCATCTTCGAATGCAAAAAAGTTGTGTGCTCTGCCAGCTGAAATAATGTTGTGCGCACCCAATGCAAACCTCTGCAAGCAAACTAGCAGAAGTGTCGAATGTAAACCAGGCTTAAAACAGCCCTTATACTCGACATGTCCACTAGTTTGGTGCGCGCGGCGAATGTGATGTCATTGCGGTGTTGGCGGAGGTTTGCCTTGGGTTATTTTCCATGGTACAGCCAATTGTTTCCACGATAGTCATTGTCTTTAAATAATCTTTTAACAGAGCACTTAACATCGTCAGTGTGCTTCTCCACAGTGTCGTTTGAATCTTTAAATTGCGTGAGCCCTTTAATATTCACTGGATTCTGATTGGCTGTCAGTGTTTTATCAGCTGAGAAAGTCACTCTGAAAGTGACGATATCGTTTCTCTGTCACATTATCGTTGTAGTTGTGCTGTAAACATTTTTTTTAACTATGAACTTTTTTTGCAACTTAATTGTTTTCGTGCTTGGTGTGAACAGGATTTAAAGAGATATTCAGCAAAGTTTTACCAGGAAAAATGTTAGCATTTTTATCATACACGTTAAAAATTGTCTTTGTCTTGCTTTTTTTGTTCGTGGTTTTTATTGTATTTAATTTTATTCACTTATTTTTTTAACATGAAAATAGCTGTCATTGCTGACATGGCATGAAATAAAAATATCTGATGATGAGAACGAGTGATTAAAACGGATATAAGAGGAAGGAAATCACAAGTACGAGTGACAGACGCTACTAATGCAAACGAACTGTCATCCAAATATCATACTGTAAAACTGGCCAGGTTATACAAACAAGTAAAACAAAAAACAAATCAAATATAGAAAATGTGAATATTATTATTTATTTTGTTAACAGTGCTATGTTTGTCATCTGGGCTGTACGTAAATCACATTGAAGTTATGTTTTACAGTGAATATTTATAACAACAGTGGCGTTACTGTGAAACAGAGTAGCTGTTATAAATTCAATGTAAACCACAGCTTCACGTCACTTCTTTTGTTTTTGTTTTGGATTTACATTAAACAGATTCTTTGACTCTGGTAATGGAGTGGTTGCCAAGCAACAATCATAGGTGTGTGTGTTTGAAACGTATTCAACAACAGTTTAGAACATGGCTCAACCAATCAGAATCAATGAGCGGAACTTTCACTTTCACTTTCAACTATCAGTTCGTTAATCTGTATTAACAATGGTGTAAAGTCACAAATGTTTAGTCATTCATTCATTTTCCTTCGGCTTAGTCCCTATATTCATCAGGGGTCGCCAAAGCAGAATGAACCGCCAACTATTCCAGCATATGTTTTACACAGCCTTTCCAGCTGCAACCCAGTACTGGGAAACATCTATACACACTCATTCACAGACACACACACACACTCATACGCTACAGCCAATTTAGTTAATCAATTTTTTTTTTGTTTACTTAGTTTACTAGTTTACTGTATGATGACTGAAATGGCCTTAATCACTAGATGCACTACTGAATGTTTCCTTTTTATCACACACACATGCACAAATTGTATGCAAACTAGAGCTGGGCTGATAAACGATATTATATCCAATCACGGTAAAATGTATGTCAATTACAATGATAAGCTCTGGACCTTTTGCACTCTATATTGATCTAAAAGCCAATAGCACTGCAGAAATGTGCAGCAATGGGAATCTAAAAGTATGTTATTAGAGATGTACCGAATTTTCGGCCACTGAAAATGTTTAGGCCGAAAATGTTATGCCATTTAATAAAGCCTCAGTCATTGTTGGGTTACTCTTTTAAATCAGGAAGCATTAACAACACCTATGGAAATATATAGTGTTATCGTTCAATATGGAAAATAATTACTGAGATTGCATTTTTACCATATCGCCTAGCCCTAATGTAAATGCATCAAGTTTTCACACTACTCCATACTCTTGAGTACTTTTCACAGGGCTACAGTACTGTTTCAGTACTGTTTCCACCAATGATTATTAATAAACGATAATATATATCTATGTAAATATATAAATATGCACATTTAAATCAACAAACGTATGTAATAACACATAATATAAATAATGAAGTACAAACGTGTAAATAATATAAGGTGGCAGTGGACTAATTCTTCAGAGCTTTATTTTTAACACATCAATTATGAATCGTGAAGTCGGCGCAATAGCCTAGTGGTTAGCGCGTCGACATATGGTGCAGTAGCACGTCAGGGCGTCGCGAGTTCGAATCCCGGCTCGTTGACATTTCCCTACCCTACCCCCTTCTCTCTCTCCAACTTCGCTTCCTGTCTAAATACTGTCCTATCTAATAAAGGCAAAATGGCCAAAAATAAAAAATCTAAAAAAAAAAAAAAAAAATTATGAATCGTGAATTTTTTTCATGAATATTATAAGTCCTTCTAGGATTTTGCGAGTCCAGTGGTTCTTGAGATGAAAAAAATATATATATTTTAAGATTATTGTGTATTTTCACAGCAAATTGCAAGAATAGACATAAATAATGCAACATGTTTTGGTAAAAGCCATCGTTTTAGGCTGCAAAATGTCTTTAAAAAAATGTCCCTGAGCATTTCCAGCGTTATGGACGTGACATTTACAGTAAAAACCCAAAACTTAAATTCACATAGAAAGTATACATTAACATTATATTGACACATTTCCAAAACAACTAACCACAGAGTTAAATGAGCAGAAAAAAGTACAACCAGTAAACATCTTTCATACTTTAAATGAGGAAAATAAACATGCGTTATGGACGTGATAAAGTATGCGAGTTTAGAGCATACAACATGCTTTGGAGAAATTCTGTGAATTAAACTGCACAACCTAAAAAAACAATGATCATCAAACAGATAAGAGTCGGCTCTCTATAGAACAAACATGATTGAGTTTATTTTATTTGACATTTTTCCATTTATGAGGAAAAAGTTTTGTAATGGATGTGACATTTTTCCCTTATGGATGTGGCCGCTGTGAAATTGGCACTTGTGTGATTTTGGTTAATTAAATATAATAGTTTGAAACACTGACAGATACATTTATGAGTATTTTTAAAGTACTGTTAAATACTTGCTTACACAACAAATGTAGAAACGGTCTCTCTATTTTGGTGAAAACTACATTTCTTTCATGGTAAGTTTGACATTTGCATAGAATTGCTCCCCTGCAAAATTCTGAAGGGTCTGGAATGTTATTATTGTGTGTGTGTGTGTGTGTGTGTGTGTGTGTGTGTGTGTCAGGTGGACGCAGGAAGGATCGTGATAAAGAGCGTCCTGAAATCTCTCCGCCGTCAGACTTCGAGCACACCATTCATGTGGGATTTGACGCCGTTACTGGAGAGTTCACTGTAAGAGACGTCTTATTTCATAATCACGTGTTCATTTAAATGTTATTGATTATATTAAAATGTAATTTTTATTGATAATATTTTGTGTGTGACATTATTCCTGCTTTAATTTTTACAGTGCAACGGTTTGTTTCAAATAATTAAAAACACAGACATTCAAAAAAGATATATATATATATTATGTTGTCATGAGATTTAGCTTTAATGTTGGTGAAAAATAAATGTACATATAAATAAAACATTTTATATATATATAAGGATTTTAAATAATGTAAAAGCGCCATCTCAGTGTGGACAGAAGGCCAAAGTTAAGAGGAAATAATGTGCTTTTAAATGACAATGTATGGCCTGAGTCTCCACAGTTTCTGACGTTTGTTTGTTTTTTTTGGGTGTGAAGGGAATGCCGGAGCAGTGGGCTCGATTACTGCAGACCTCCAACATCACCAAGTCCGAGCAGAAGAAAAACCCGCAGGCCGTTCTCGACGTGCTCAAGTTCTACGACTCCACAGGCAACGGCAGACAGAAGTACCTCAGTTTCTCCTCAGGTCCGTATATAACCACACTCTGGTCATGTATGTATATACAGTGGCGAAAATAAGAATTGAACACATCAGCATTTTTCTCAAAAGCATATTTCTTAAGGTGTCGTTAACTTGACATTTTCCCCAGATGTTGGTAACAACCAAAGAAATCCATATATGCAAAGAAAACTAAACTAATTAGTTTACAAATGAAGTTCTGTGTAATAATGAAATGACACAGAGAAAAAGTATTGAACACATGAAGAAAGGGAGGTGTAGAAAGGCAGTAAAAGCCCAGACAGCAGCTGAAATCTCTCAGTAGTTCTTCAGCAACCCTCTACCCTTCCTCAGTGTAAATGAATATCCGCTGCTTCAGTCCAACATCTACATTAGCAGGAGGATGATAATGAAACCAGGGTGGACATTTCAGCAAGACGATGATCCAAAACACAACCAAGGAAACTGTGTTTCAGAGTAGGAAAATTAAGCTGTAGAATGGCCCAACCAATCACCTGACTTGAATCCAATTGAAACTCAAGATCAGATTTGATAGACAAGACCCACAGAACCATCAAGATTTAGACACTCTGTTGAAGTCTGTGAGACACTCGCACCTGAGCAATGCATGACTTCATTCTCCATATGAGAGGCGTCTTTAAGCTGACAGCACCAAAAAAATTAACTTTTATATAAAGTATTATATGTTTCAGTAGTTCAGCACTTTCTCCTTCTGTCATTCCACTGTTATTACACACAACTCATTTTTTCAGATTGTTTTTGTTTAGCTTTATTTTTATGTTTATATAGTTTGGGTTTTAACCAAAATCTGAGTCAATTCCATGCCTACAGCTTCTTTAGAAACATGATTCCCAGGAAAAAACATGACGTGTTCAATACTGATTTTCCTCTGCTGTATATAGATTTTCAGTCACGCGTGACAAATGAATTTATTCAGTATTGTTGTCATTTAAAATGCTTACTGTCCATCCGTCTATCTATCCATCCATCCATCCATGGATCTATCCATCTATCCATCCATCCATGGATCTATCCATCTTTCTATCTGTCCATCTATCCATCCATCCATCCGTCCGTCCATCCATCCATCCATCCATCCATCTATCTGTCTATCTGTCTGTCTGTCTGTCTGTCTCTCTGTCTGTCTGTCTATCACCGTACATGTACTAACTGCTCCTCTCCTCTCGTTCCTCTGCAGAGAAGGACAGCTTTCCCTCCGGTGAACAATCGGTACGTATCAATTATTGTTTAGTCTCTGCTTTTGTATTTTTATTTTAATTCTGCTTTCATTTGATAAAATGAAGAGAGCATGTGATTATTCTCAGTTTCTGATCACATTTCTTCCTGATTTTACCTATTAGGTTTGAACAAAAATGCCATTTATTTACATCTTTTTGTTTTGTCAAAAATGGTAAAGCGGTGCACTTTTCCAGACATGTTTGCATAAATTTTTAGACTGGACAACTTACTATGCATGTTTTTTTCCCCAAGTTATGAAAAACAAATCAGTATTTGGTGGAATAACTCAGTACACTCGGCGGCCACTTTATTAGGTACATTTAGGTATTAGGTACACTAATTATTACTGGGTTGGACCCTCTTTTGCCTTCATAACTCCCTTCATCCTTTATGGCATAAATTCAACAAGGCACTGGAAATATTCCTCAGAGATTTTGCTCCATATTGACATGATAGCATCACACAGTTGTTGCAGATTTGTCGGCTGCACATTCATGATGCCAATCTCCCGTTTCACCTCATCCCAAAGGTGCTCTATTGGATTGAGATCTGGTGACTGAGGAGGCCATTTGAGTACAGTGAACTCATTGTTATGTTTAAGAAACCAGTCTGAGATGATTCACGCTTTATGACATGATGTGTTATCCTGCTGGAAGTAGCCATCAGAAGATGAGTACACTGTGGTCATAAAGGGATGGACATGGTCAGCAACAATACTCAGGTAGGCTGTGGTGTTGACACGATGCTCAATTGGTACTAATGAGCCCAAAGTGTGGCAAGAAAATCTCCCCCACACCATGACACCACCACCACCAGCCTGAACAGTTGACACAAGGGAGGATGGATCCATGCTTTCATGTTGTTGACACCAAATTCTGACCCATCCGAATGTGGCAGCAGAAATGGAGACTCATCAGACCAGGCGACGTTTCTCCAATCTTCTATTGTCCAGTTTTGGTGAGCCTGTGTGAATTGTAGCCTCAGTTTCCTGTTCTTAGCTGACAGGAGTGGCACCCGGTGTGGTCTTCTGCTGCTGTAGCCCATCCGCCTCAAGGTTGGACGTGTTGTGTGTTCAGAGATGCTCTTCTGCAGACCTCGGTTGTAACGAGTGGGTGTTTGAGTTACACTTGCCTTTCTATCAGCTGGAACCAGTCTGGCCATTCTCCTCTGGCGTCAACAAGGCATTTGCGCCCACAGAACTGCCGCTCACTGGATATTTCCTCTTTGTCGGACCATTCTCTGTAAACCCTAGAGATGGTTGTGCGTGAAAACCCCAGTAGATCAGCAGTTTCTAAAATACTCAGACCAGCCCGTCTGGCACCAACAACCATGCCACGTTCTCTTAAATCACCTTCCAGCCTCATTCTGATGCTCAGTTTGAACTGCAGCAGATCGTCTTGACCATGTCTCCATGCCAGCGATTGGCTGATTAGAAGTTTGGGTTAACAAGCAGTTGAACAGGTGTACCTATTAAAGTGGCCGGTGAGTGTAAATGAAATATTGTTATTTTGACCTATTGTCATTGAATTTTTAATTTTGGCGGAAAATAAATTGTGTGTGTTACTAGAGTAATTAGGGTTTGATAAATGTTTTGTTTTAAATATGTAGTTTTAGGGTATTTAATGTTTATTTTAAGGCCTTTGCACCTCTTTGAACTAAAATGAACATTGTTTTACACTTTACTCTATTAACTCTTGATTCTTTATCTGGTGCGTTGAACTTTTATGTATCTTGTCCTGTGATCTGCACTCATTTGAATATTTTCGTTTTGACGTTGTGGTTTTGTTTCCCAATGCAAAACAAAAAACAAGTTTTCCCCTCATCGCCTCATATTCCCTACACACTAAGGCATTAAGCTTAAACGCTTTCCCAAAAAGATATGCATCGAAACTAAATGTTAAAACTTGTCAAAATCTCAAGGCTTCGTCTCGTGAGTTAGATTAACATTACCAAAATAAATGATAAATACTAATTTAACTACTTTATTATTTATTTTGACAAATACAAAACAAAGCTACAAACAGCCCGACACAGGAATATACATGTGTCAGTAGCTGTAGAGCACGGGTTTTCAAACTCAGTTCCTGGTGGGCCACAGCTCGTTCCAACCATAATTAAACACACCTGATCAAACTAATTAAGTGTTTTAGGATTGTTTGATACCTACAAAGACGTGTGCTGGAACTAAACTCTAGAGTTTGCCATAGAGTATAATACTACAAGCACCACAATACGGCAGGACCAGTAGAACATTTGGTGAAAACAGAATGCAAATAAATATCCATAAGGACAAATATCATTCACATACAGAGACAATTAAACTGTCCAGATGTTTGCAAAAGCTATGGCAGGTCACAAAAGAAATACATTTATAAGAAGACATGCTTATAAACTATAATAGAAACACAATTACTAAATACATTTCTCAGTGCACGTCATATTTAAGTCTCTTTGATGTAAATTTTGTAATTAAATAATTAAATGGCGTCACAGCCATATCACCCTGCAGCCCAAGACCGGTTACTCACTGAAATTAAGCAGGGCTGAGCCTGGTCATTACCTGTATGGGAGATCACATGGGGAAACTAGGTTGCTGTGAGGCCAGCAGGGGGCGTTCAACCTGCAGCCTGTGTGAGTCCTAATGCCCCAGTATTGTAAAGGGGACACAATATTGTCAGTGAGCACCGTGTTTTGGATAAGATGTTAAACCGAGGTCCTGACTCTCTGTGGTCATTAAAAATCCCATGTTAAAGAGTAGGGGTGTAAACTCCGTGTCCTGGTCAAATTACCTCCATGCGCCCTTACCCATCTTGGCCTCCCAATCCACCCCATCCACTGAATTGGCTCTATCACTGTCTCCACTCCCCTATAGCTGGTGTGTGGTGAAGCACTGGCACCGTTGTCCTGTGCCTACCATCGCATCATCCAAGTGGATGCTGCACACAGGTGGTGGTGTGGAGACACCCCCACCTCATGATTGTAAAGTGGGTGTATGGCCATACACAATAAAATACGCTATATAAATACACATTACATTACATAATTTAAGTAATTATAAATAATAATAGTTATTATTTACTTGTTTATCTTTTATTAACTGGTGCAAATAATAAAAATGACAGATCGTGCTCTTTTGTGAGTAATAATTATGCTTTTCCCTTCTCTGAAACTGAAGCCTGCGAAGAAAACGCCAGAGCCGACGTCTCCAGTCAAAGCAGTAAATGATGAAGATAATGATGAAGATGAAGACGATGATGATGATGATGAAGAAACGCCGCCGCCTGTCGTCGCACCCCGGCCTGAACACACTAAGAGCGTAAGAATTTATTAATTTATTAACATTTATAAATCATAGTCAAAGTCCCTTTAAGGCAGGTTATTTAACTCGACAGCTGTCTTTGAAACGCCTCTCGGGCAGTATGCTCGGGCATTCTGTTTGAATGGGGAAACATCCAATTCACCAAAACTACTTTCCAAGATTACGATTACAATACGTATTATGAATAATCAATAGAATTAAACAACAACTGTCTCATAGGTTTCGTTTCTAAACGTTCATATCACACATCTGCAGAAACTCATGTCTAGTCCAAGCCCCTCCCCTGGAGAATTGTCATACTATAGCGATCACTGATTGGCTAATGTACTAGAAGGCGGGCTTTATTCAACATATGGTGATCGCTGATTGGCTCATGTAATAGAAGGCGGGGCTTCATTCGCCTTATTGACTTACACTTTTCCTTATACATAAATATACTAGTGACATGTCTTGTGTATTCTATAGTCTTTGTCATAGTTCAACATTTCCGAGTGCGTTAATAAAATTCCAATTCATGTTTTCAATTAAATTTTTCATTCAAATTCTTAGTTGCTAATATGGTAAGGGGCGTAACCTTTCCATCACACTTGAGGTAATTGACCAATCACGACATGCTAAATATTTGGCCTTTTTTCTGAAAGCTGATGTTCCAAATTTGGTAAGGGGCATAACCTTTCAACACACGCTTGAGGTATTTGGCCAATCACGACACGCTAAATTGTAAGGGGCGTAGCCTTACCATCACACACTTGCGGTATTTGGCCAATCAAGACATTCTTGATAGCTGTCCAATCACATTACGTTAGAAGCTGATATTACAAATATGGTTAGGGGCATAGCCTTTTCAACACACGCTTGAGGTATTTGGCCAAAGATAGCTGGCCAATCAGATTGCGTTAGAAGTGGATATTACAAAATTGGTAAGGGGCATAACCGTTTCTATCACAGACTTCGTGTATTTAGCCAATCACGACACTGCAACAATACAGTTAGCCTACGTTTCAATACACACCTCGTTTTTTTTTTTTTTTTTTTTACACGGTATTCAGTTTTAAGCTGCGTAAACTTCGCATTACACCAAAAAAAGTTTTAAATCCAAATAACGTTCTTTTTAACATCACATGACCCCTTATTTGTAAATGGCTTTTTAACGATTTTGATAGTGTATGAATGGCTTGATGTACTAAATGTTTTTGTTTATTTGTGTAACTTTATTTTAAATTTTCATTTTTTTAGTATTTTGTGTTGACGCATAGATGTAATTACTGCAATAATTAAATCTTGACATTGCTATGCAGAACACAAATAAACCTTAAGTGCGAGTTTATCGATAGTAATGCTGGTTATTTCAGGTATACACTCGACCGTCGGTCATCGACCCGCTCCCACCGCCGGTGACGTCTCCAGAAAGTGACGCGGCATCGAAGGCCACCGACCGACAGAGACCCAAAAAGGGCAAGATGACAGACGAGGAGATCATGGACAAGCTCAGTACGTCTCGTAAAACAAACTCTCTCTGCTAATGTTCACCTTTTCTGTGAGACTCAATTTTAACGTTTAATCTTTTTTTCCTTCTTCAGGAACCATAGTCAGCATTGGAGACCCAAAAAAGAAATACACACGATACGAGAAGATCGGACAAGGGTAGGTTTGGGGGTTTTCCGCAACATTGATACTGTTAAAGGCAAAATTATTATTAATTATTATTAAAATGTAATACTTTAGTGCTCCAAATTTTTCATAGAATTCCCTATTATATATATATATATATTGTTTTCCTCTAGAGGGAAAGTCTTGTTTTTTTAGTTTGGCTAGAATAATTGAAATAATTCACACATGAATAATTTGATTGTTTCCGCAGAGCGTCAGGAACCGTGTTCACCGCAATCGACGTCGCCACTGGACAGGAGGTGCTAAAGGAGACTCAGATGGATATTTAAAAGGATTTTGTCTTGCTGTCTTGTCATTATTAATGTGTTTGTGTGTATTTCAGGTGGCCATCAAACAGATCAACCTGCAGAAACAACCCAAGAAAGAGCTGATCATCAACGAGATCCTCGTCATGAAGGAGCTGAAGAATCCAAACATCGTCAACTTCTTAGACAGGTAACTGCTCAAGTAATGATCGACTGTGAGAAATGTGTTTTTTTTTTATAAATGCACACATTGATTTTAGATGACAGCACTATTAAAAGTGCATTTTTTATTCTATAGTGGGTTTTTTTTTAACTTAAATCAGGTTCAAAAACTTTTAGTTTAAATTATTATATACTTTAGAATATATTAAGCCTTTTACCCATATCTAACAGGCTTTTAGGCACAGAATTTTGTCAAGATGTGTACATGTACAGCTTTATTTGGTTTATTTAATATTTGGGTGAACAAACCATGTTTATGCTAGAAACTTATGTATTTATTTTTGTTTTAAATGAAAAAAATTCTTTAGACATAATCTGTTTTTGTTCCTTTTGACAGATTAATTTACTTGTTTTAAGGAAAAACTCACTACCTTTTGTCCCCTTATTTCTTAACAAGACCATATGTTTTTCTTGTCCAGAAAATGCTTCTTGATTTAAGATTTTTTAGATATTTGGACTAGAAACAAGACAAAAGTATTTCATTGCAGTGTAATTCTTATTTATTTATATATATATATATATATATATATATATATATATATATATATATATATATATATATTTGGAGATAGATAGATATATATATATATATATATATATATATATATATATATATATATATATATATATATATATATATATATATATATATATATATATATATATATATATATATATATATATATATATATATATATATATATATATATATATCTCTAGATCTCTCTCTCTCTCTCTCTATATATTTATCTATAGATATATATATAGACACAGGGTGTCTGTGCGGTCTTAAAATGTCTTAAAATCACTGAAATATTGTGTTGTAGGTCTTAAATCATTTTAAAACAGTCTAAATTTTCCTCTGTCACTTTAAAATTACCCAATTAGGCAAACACCCATCCAATCACCAGCAATGCATCTCAATAAAACTTTTAACAAAAGTTTATTAACTCTATTTGCCAATATGGATTCATTTTCTATATAATAACGCTTGTTTTTTATGTTTTTTAATGTTTTAACTGGGCCATTAGAAACATTCCTTAACTTTTAACCCTGTGTAAGTCTGAAATTTCATTCATAATGGTCTTTAAAAGTCTTGAATTTGACTTGATAAACTCTGATGAAACTCATATATATGTGCTATATTTGTATATATATATGAGCACAGCATTTGTTGTTTTGAGCACATTGAATGGAAGCTAGTCTGTCCTTGCAGATTATTCTCCACAGTTTTGCATGCAATGATGCTTCTGAGAGAGTTAAATGTGTGTGCGTGCTGCAGTTTTCTTGTAGGTGAAGAGCTGTTCGTGGTGATGGAGTATTTGGCCGGCGGGTCGCTCACTGATGTCGTAACTGAGACCTGCATGGATGAAGCTCAGATCGCCGCTGTGTGCCGAGAGGTGCGGTAAACTCAAACTTTCTTCTGTCAGACTCGCTTAAAACTCGATCACCTATATCAAACATGATCCTTTTAATAACTCATTTCTAATAACTTATTTCTTTTATCTTTGCCATGATGACAGCACATAATATTTGGCTAGATATTCTTCAAGATACTAGTATTCAGCTTAAAGTGACATTTAAAGGCTTAACTAGGTTCATTAGGGTAAAGTTAGGGTAATTAGGCAAGTCATTGTATAACAGTGGTTTGTTCTTGAGACAATCCAAAACTAATATAGCTTAAGTGGCTAACGATATTGACCTTAAAATGGTTTAAAAAATTAAAAGCTGCTTTCATTCTAGCCGAAATAAAACATAAGACTTTCTCCAGAAGAAGAAATATTATAGGAAATACTGTGAAAAATTCCTTGCTTTGCTAAAAATCATTTGGGAAATCTAAACAAAAATCCACAGAATGGCTTCAACTGTATCACGTTATGAGATTTTTGTAATATTGCTTAGCCCTAATAGGCTTAGTATGTATTTACAGGAAGTAACGCACTGCTTAACTAATACGCTTCCTCTTGTTTGCTATCTTTCAGTGTTTGCAGGCGCTGGAGTTTCTGCACGCTAATCAGGTCATTCATCGAGACATCAAGAGTGACAATGTGCTTCTGGGAATGGACGGTTCAGTCAAACTCAGTATGTTCTGCCTGCTTTTTATGAATAATAATAATTCCTTACATTTATATAGCGCTTTTCTGGGTACTCGAAGCACTTTACACATTTTGGGGGGGAAATCTCCTCATCTACACCACCAAAAAAGGACAAAGATGCTGATTGTGGTTAAACGCTATAACTGAATGGTGCCTTCATACCTGGTTTAGCTGGATGTCATGTTGGGTTTGGTGAACAGTAGCGCTCTTGTAAGACAGAAGTAGATGCATATAAAGGACTGTTCACTATAGATGTGCTAGCAAAACAGATTTGAGTGAGTAAAGTGATTGGTTTTCATCTGAAAGAGCTGAATGTGCAGGTGTGTAAAGGGGTCATGAACTACCTCAGCTTTTTATTTAGATCATTTATACATTAAAATCCTGCATAATTTAGGAGTAATTGACTATTTTTAAAATGTTCTGTTTGAGTGGGCGTGGCCGACTAGAGTCAGAAGTAAAAGCCCACTGCTGTGGTTGGCTGACCATTTCGCATATTAACAGGGCTAAACAGGCAGTGAAGTATAAGTGGGCGTCAATCTTCTGAGGATGTGGAGCTTGTTCACCTTATTGTATTATAGATTAGATCAGGGGCGCCCAAGCTTGGTCCTGAAGGGCCAGTGTCCTAAAGAGTTCTGAGGGCCGGTGTCCTGCATGGTTTAGCTCCAACTTTCTTCAACACACCTCCCTGGAAGTTTGTAGTATACCTAGAAAGAGCTTTATTAGCTGGATCAGGTGCGCTTAATTGGGGTTGGAACTAATATATGCAGGACACCGGCCCTCCAGGACCGAGTTTGGACACCCCTGTTCTAGAAAATTCCTGGCAGGTTTGTTGAAGCAAGTTGGAGTTGAACTCATTAGGACACCGGCCCTCCAGGACCGAGTATGGACACCCCTGGAGTAGATAATTCCAGAACTTGTTTATTTTCCTTCAGTATAAGCTGAATTTAGAGCACAAGTGTCAAACTCAGTTCCTGGAAGGCCGCAGGTCTGGACAGTTTCATGATATCAAGGATGCACCGATGCAGACTTGAGCGCCGAACTCGCTCTAGTAGTCCCAGAAGTCATTGCGACTGGAGGTGGGAAGCGCAGCATTTTATGTAGATTTATTATTAAAGTTCAGAGATATAACTTATTTACCTCAGAAGTTTCCCTAAATGATACGGTGAATATAAACATCACCATGAAAATCTTAATAAAGGAATAAACACATTAAGGGTGTTCATTTGCTGAAATTTGTATTAAAATCTGTTTTATTCATATTGTGCACCATATATTTGTAAAGTCTTTATGCATAGTATATATTTGGAAAGGGGACAAACAATAAATCGTTGTATGAATGCTGTAATGATGAAATAATTTTCCAGTAAAAACGTATGAAGGTCATGCGAGCATCAGGAAGAACGCAGCATCTCATTTCTCACAGGACGCGTTCTCTGTTCCCGCGCTCTCCCGAGTTTGTTCTTCTGAGGACACCTGGCAAGACCAATCTTCACAAGAACGCAAGTCCGTTCTCTGCGATCTTGGAATTGAGAAACAGCCTTTAACTTTGATCTGGGAATCTTTAACAATTTCTGACTTGATGGTTTTAGCATGTAGCAGATATGTTAAGTCACAAGTTCAGATGATTAATAAGCTGCCAGAGCATTTAAACTCTTAAATACAAATTAAAAGAGTTTAATTCTGAACTCTATTCCAAGACATACTCGCAAACAGTGCAGAGACTGTGCTCAAATTTAAATGTGCCAATGATAAGTCTTCCACTTGTGTTTTGGACTTGTAGGCGAGTTATATGGGATTGACCAATACCTGTATAAATTGAGTTTCAGTAGTCCAGACACAAAGATATAGATGCATGTATTACTCTCTCGAACTCAGCAGGACTTAAAAAGCCTTTCAATTGGGTCAGTAAATAGCAAAAAAACCAAGGCCTTGCTTATATAAACTTGTGTAAATGTAAGTGGGAAATGTCAGTTTCTAAAATTTCAGTACAGATTGGTACCACACTAAACATTTTGGATGACCCTACTTCAAATATAAAACTATATCACAATATTTTAATTTAAGTCACAAGTCTGTATTAATGATCTCCATCGCTTAAGCCCCCTGTTGTCTGGATTTCAACTGAAATGCTTAAATTTTGCTTATTTTGACACCTTGAGTCTTCAATGAAGTTAAACAAATCAGGTCTAGACATGTCTTTAACAGTCTTCGTTTGGTCTCTTGCTTTGCAGCGGACTTTGGTTTCTGTGCCCAGATCACTCCCGAACAGAGTAAGAGGAGCACGATGGTGGGTACGCCATACTGGATGGCTCCAGAAGTGGTGACGCGCAAAGCCTACGGACCCAAAGTGGACATCTGGTCATTGGGCATCATGGCTATCGAGATGGTGGAGGGAGAGCCGCCGTATCTCAACGAGAATCCACTGAGGGTACATTTCTGCCAGCGCTTCTCCATCAAGAGTTTCAATTGAAGTTGTTTCAATTGGAGTAGTTTCAATTGTTTGTCTTTTTTCTAAACACTTATTCCAATTTTGGTTCTTGCAACACAAAAAAGTTGTACCAGGAGCAATTTAGGGCTCGTAATCAGGTAATTTGGTGAAATAATGTGATTTGAAACAGGTGATGTCAACAGGTGATTGTAATTTTGAATTGGTCCAAAAGCAACATCCAAGAAAGGTCTAGTCCTTTAGGAGGAAAGATGGGCCGAGGATCGCCAGTTTGCCAACAAATACGTGAGAAAGTTATTGATATGACTAAAAACAATGTTCCTCAAATAAGATTTATGTATTGCACCTTCAGCATTGATTAACATAAGGAATTTTGATGCTTAAAGGATGAGGTTACAAGCCTAAGCTGAACAATTGTGATCTCCGATTCCTCAGGCGGGACTGCATTAAGAATCCTCATTCATCTATAAGCCATATCACCACATGACCTCAGAACTACTGCGGCAAACCTTTGTCAAGCACCACAATTCGTAGTTACATCCACAAATTCCAGTGAAAAGTGAACTGTCTCAAAAGGAAACCCTATGTTAACAGTGTCCAGAAGCCCCGTCGACTTCTCGGGCTCGGAGACATCTGGGATGGACCATCACACAGTGGAAATGTACTATGGTCAGATGAATCAGTATTTCAGGTATTTTTTGGGAGAAATGGGCGCTGTGTGCTCTGGACCAAAGAAGAAAAGAATCATCTAAACAGTTACCAGCAACTAGTCCAAAAGCCAGGGTCTGTCATTTTATGGGGTTGTGTTGGTGCTCTTGGTAAGGGTATCTTGCACTTCTGTGATCCACCATTAATCCGGAACAGTACATAGAGATTTTGAAGCACAACATGCTGCCTTCTTTTCAACAAGACAATGCAAAACCACATTCTGCACACATTTCAAAGTCCTGCTGCCGAGGAAGAGGATACAGGCACTTGACTGGCCTGCCTGCAGTCCCGACCTGTCTCCAATAGACAATGTGTGGTGCATTTTTGAAGCACAAAATGCGGCAATGAAGAACCCGTACTGTTGCCCATCTTAAGACTTGTTTGCAGGAAGAATGGGACAAAACTACACCTAAAGCACTTCATCACTTGGTGTCTTCAGTCCCTAAAATGTCTTTCAAGTGTTGTGAACGGGAATGGCAACATTACAAATTGGTAAATGCTTTACTGGTCCAACTTTCTTCGAAAATGTGTTGCAAGAACCCAATTGGAATATGTGTTTATTTAAATAAAAAACAATAAAAATCATGAGGGACACACTGAATAGTATTTCATTGCAGACAATACAACAAACATTATTCAAAGTACATTTGCAAATCACTACTCTCTTTTTTTTTATTTGCGTTTTCCATACTGTCACAACTTTTTCTGATTTGGGGTTATAAATACCCCTAGCCAAGTGTTGTTAAATTCTAGCCTCGAGCACTATATGCTGTTAAACTAATCTCAGAATCAAATCCAGAGAGAATCATGATGGATCCTGAAAAACTGAGAAACAGTCCACGAATCATCACAGTGCTAATTACAATTATTGATGATGTAATGGCTGCTCCCAGCAACTAAAACCCCAAACTCTTTGTCCCTCAGGCGCTGTACCTAATTGCAACTAATGGGACTCCGGAGTTGCAGAGTCCTGAAAAGTTGTCGCCAATCTTCCGAGACTTCCTAGGTCGCTGTCTGGAAATGGATGTCGAGAAGAGAGGTGGAAGCAAAGAGCTTTTGCAGGTAAACAAATTACCGAGCAATTAAGCAATATCATACTAGGCTTATGACGGTAGAAATCTCATGACTGTATACAATTTTCTCATATTCAGCTTTTATTATAATATTGATACTATATATGGTATTATCACAATATTGACCTCAGCTGCAAAAAAAAGTAACTTTAATATGTAATATAACAAAAAATACTTACTGTATTGTTTTATTATATATACATGCTTCGAGTAAACAATTTTCAACCAAATATAACTGTAAAATTATTATAAAGTATAAAATACTTTAGAATAATGTCTCATTAGTAAATGTTAGTCAATGGATTACAATCAACAGTGAGAAATAGCCAGATTTTTTACAGCTAATATGTTAATATTAATTAAAAAAAAAATACAACTGCAATTTATTAGTTGCTAAAGTAAACAATTACGACTTGTAATCAGATTTTGACTACATTTACATTTAGTCATTTAGCAGACGCTTTTATCCAAAGCGACTTACAAATGAGGACAAGGAAGCAATTTACACAACTATAAGAGCAGCAGTGAACAAGTGCTATAGACAAGTTTCAGGTGTGTAAAGTCTAAGAAGCAAAGCATTAGTAATGTGTTTTTTTTTTTTTTAAAGGAGAGTACAGTTAGTGGTATAGCCAGAGAGGCAGTTACAGATTAGGAAGGAAAGTGGAGACTAAACAGTTGAGTTTTTAGTCGTTTCTTGAAGACAGCAAGTGACTCTGCTGTTCTGATGTAGTTAGGGAGTTCATTCCACCAACTGGGCAGATTGAATGTGAGAGTTCGGGAAAGTGATTTCTTCCCTCTTAGGGATGGAACCACAAGGCGACGTTCATTCACAGAACGCAAGTTTCTGGAGGGCACATAAATCTGCAGAAGTGAGAGCAGATAAGAAGGAGCAAAGCTAGAGGTCACTTTGTAAGCAAACATCAGAGCTTTGAATTTGATGCGAGCAGCAACTGGCAGCCAGTGCAAACGGGTGAGTAGCGGAGTGACATGTGCTCTTTTAGGTTCATCAAAGACCACTCGTGCTGCTGCGTTCTGAAGCAGCTGAAGAGGTTTGATAGAGTTAGCTGGAAGCCCGGCTAGTAGAGAGATGCAATAATCCAGTTTGGAGAGAACAAGAGCTTGAACAGTGAGTTGAGCTGTATATTCAGATAGGAAGGGTCGGACCTTTCTGATGTTATAGAGTGCGAATCTGCAAGATCGAGCAGTTCTAGAAATGTGCTCAGAGAAGTTCAGTTGGTCATCAATCGTTACTCCAAGGCTTTTTACCATTTTGGATGGAGTGATGGTTGCCCCATCCATCTGGATTGAAAAGTTATGGTGTAGAGTCGGGTTGGCAGAAGTACTACAAGTTAAATGCATTGTTTGGCATAAACTAAGAAATTAACAAACTTATGTCAATCATACACAAGTCATAGACAATGCCATATGCAGTGAAAAACAAAATATGTAGAATATGCATTTTGAAATACAATAAGAAATAAACACACAGACGATTTTATATATTGAAATAAACGTTATAGCTATAGAAAATAAGAACATATTTAAAACTTTAGACATGGAGAAGATGGCGATAGAAGATAGAACAAAATATATAAAAAGTATTAAGTTGATAAATGTGAACATGTGAACTATTAAGATAACTAATTAAGTTTTCAAACATTTGGTGCTATTATGAACACCACTGCAAATACAATCTTAATATTCTTTAAAAGCACTCTAAAAAGTAATATTATAAATAATAAATGGTAGTTTGAAGTGTACAATGTCAATATTGTGCATGTTTATTATCATTATATATTTAATTATTAAACATAAACATGGTGTTAAAGTCAGATTTTTTGTTTCTTTCTCAAATATTTCCCAAATGTTGGTTAACAGAGCAAGAACTTTTTCACAGTATTTCCTATCATATTTTTTCTTCTAGAGAAAGTCTTATTTGTTTTATTTTGGCCAGAATAAAAGCAGTTTTTAAAACCCATTTTAAGGTCAATGTTATTAGCCACTTAAGCAATATTAGTTTTGGATTGTCTCCAGAACAAACCACTGTTATACAATGACTTGCCTAATTACCCTAATTAACCTAGTTAAGCCTTTAAATGTCACTTTAAGCTGAATACTAGTATCTTGAAGAATATCTAGCCAAATATTATCTGCTGTCATCATGGCAAAGATAAAAGACATCAGTTATTAGAAATGAGTTCTTAAAACTGTCATGTTTAGAAATGTGCCTCTCTGTTAAACAGAACTGTATGTCTCTATTACATAATGTGTTATTTGTTTCATTGATCAAATCCCACTGTCATCTTCAGCATCCCTTCCTGAAGTTGGCCAAACCTCTCTCCAGTCTCACTCCTCTAATTCTGGCCGCCAAGGACGCCATGAAGAACAACCGCTAGCATCCCACTAGGAACGTGCTGTGCTTGCGAGCACAGTGGACTGCTGAACACTCTCGAAAAAAAAAATCTGTGCCAGGTGTTTTTACCAAGTGTGTCAACAACATATCTGTGTTGCCAAAACAAAAACTCCAAGCATTTCATTTTGGGTCTTTGCCTGTTTTTAAACCTGTATTGACCGCCGTGGTATTCGGGGGTCCATTAGATGGTCCTCCCCATCTCATTTAGATTCTTGTGGGACTTTGTCTGTGTTTTACGTATGAACTCTTCCACTCTTTTTGGCTTCTGTAGACCTTGCATCTTCCATAATTGACGACCGGATCAGTTATGGCGAATTCAGATCCAGCTGGAGACGTTGATTTGCTAGTCTTTCTGTAGCCAGAATCACGACTGAAAACTGTGTAGCCTACTCCTGTTCTTGACCCGAAGGGAAGAGCACCTTACCAATACACGCCAACTGCGAGCAGTGAATGATTTTTTGTAGTCACTCGTGCCTTTGTTGTTATTCCAGCAAACACCTTTATATACTCTGTCAGAAACGAGCAGATTATTTTGCCATCGAACTTCCTCTAACCTGAGACGTGACGAAACTTTCATGTGATGAAATTGTATGTATAAGATGACGTACTCCGAAGAAGCGTAGCATTTCAGTTGATGTAGTTAGCAATGAAACGGGGATGCGTAGATTAGATTATTGTGTATGTTTGTGTACATGAACACTCTTCTGTTGTCCTTTTAGTAACGGTTTAAGTAAATGCGGTTGTCATGATGTAAGAATTGATGACTATTTTTATGCTTGTCGGTCTCACTTGCTTTGCAAGTAAAATCTGGACTCCTGCAAACTCTGTGAACAATCCATTCATCAGTCATTGCAACGTTTGTGTACATCTCTTGTTCTTCATTAAAAGAGGACTTGAAACTTGACATTAGAATAAACTTTCATGAGTTAATGGGGTCCTTCCTGTTATGCCCTGACATTTACAGTAATTGTGCCATGCTTCGGTAAATTAATGATTTTTATTTTAAATGAGCATTAACACTCATTCATTATAACTTAATTAATTTCAACATTACTCTGAGTGATTGATTTGAAGCTTTTTTTAACATTTATATTTGCGTGGGTGTATGGAGGGTTTTGGTGTTAAATATCACATCAAAATAGTATAAGATGATCAGTACTTGTTCAGGTCTATGTTGTCCTTTTCTCATCAAAGGTGATTCCACTTCCTGCTTCTGAGAGGTAAATATCATTCATTTTACTTGTTTTATTTGCAAATATCTCCTGAAATCATGTTGAAATTATTTTCTGTTTTGATCAAATGGGGATGCAAAAGGTTTAAAAATAATCAAACAACCCTTGTGTGTGGTGTTGGGGATGTTTTCATGCACTCTGGGGTGATTTTTGAGTCCTAATATTGCTGCAACTTCTGTTTTATTAGCAAATGGATCATTTTTGGTGATATTATTTTGACACATTTTGGGAAATATTTTGATTGCAAAGCCATGACACAGGTATAATCATGCATTCTTGAGAGGTAAAATATTTTTTTTTCTGTTGATCTTCTGTTGCAGTACAAAAAAAAAAACTTAGTTTCTGCCGTCTATATAGAATATAGTGTGTGAGACCTTTGCATACTTTTGATATGTCTGAGAAAATCAAAATATGCATCTCAGATCTCAGAACATAGTAAATATATAAGTGTATTTATGCACACACTCAAAACCCCATATAAAAGCTAGAAACCTTTTGCACAGGCCTTTCTAAAGGGTTAATGCTACCAACTGATGATCAACAGTAAAAGTTACCATATTTTACCTCATTCCTACAGGAAAAACCACCAACAATAAAAAAAAAAATGGCATTATAATGGAATTCAGTGTGGCAATAACAGCCACGATCATTACGAAAGGGTAGTAAATTTCATTGGTACGCAATGTTAAATATTAAAATAATAATTTAAGTTAATTTAAACTAAAGTATGACTGTTTAGAGCAGATTTTAATTGCTTGCAAAAACAGTCGATCAATATTATTTACAAAAAGAATTAAATTGGGTTAATAGTGATTATTATTCCCGCCGCTAGGATTCTAACTTCAACGGTCGACGGTGATGGACGCGATAATCACCAGAGGACGGGAAAGTTATGAAATCGTCCA
Organism: Danio aesculapii; assembly: GCF_903798145.1. Classification (NCBI taxonomy): domain Eukaryota; kingdom Metazoa; phylum Chordata; class Actinopteri; order Cypriniformes; family Danionidae; genus Danio; species Danio aesculapii. The sequence goes on along the minus strand of NC_079456.1, from coordinate 3,573,123 downwards.
TTATTCGTGGTTAAAATGGTCTTTTGTTATTACGATGCTCTTAGGAACGACATTCTGACGATACACGCGTATTTTGGCGTCGAAATAAACATTCGGAAGGATTTGATAGATGTCTAAAGTTTGTGATCGGCTTCACCTGTTGGTGAGTGGATAAAATGTCTAACGTTACATTGGGTTCAACTGAACTGGACAGGTGGTTTAATTAGATTAGTTTTCTTTAATGTTTTCTTGTGTAGACCGTTCACGCTATTTCATGAAAACATTATTTAATAACTTTTAAATATAAGTGATGGGCTGTAGTAAAAAAAAATCTCGCCGAGTTTCTTTCGCTTAAAAAAAGTGACGCTTATGCTAATGTAAACAATGATGTGAGTAGTCTACAGCTAATGTCTGCATTTGGTTGAAAACTTAACTGGACATGTAAATTAGTTAGATTAGCTTTCTTAAACGTTTTCAAGTATAGGCTTTCACGCTTTTTCATTATTCATTTGCTTTGAGTTTGAGTGATGGACCGTAGTCAAAAAAATGGCCTAATGTTACGTTGACGTTAAACCTCGTGGAGAGTTTTCTCTTAAATGTGACGATTATGTTCGTGTAAATAATGCTGCTCATGTTTGGAGAATAAGTTAGATGAAATAACCTCGTTTGGTTGAAAACTGGACTGGACAGCTAATTTAATTAGATCATTTTTCTTGAACACGTTTTCTTGTGTAGGCTTTTACACTTTTTCATTAAAATAGTATTTATTCACTTTAAGTTTGATGGACCGTAGTCGAAAAAGATAGCCTAAGTTAACATTAAACCTCGTCGAGATTTTTCGCTTAAATGTGACGATTATGTTAGTGTAAACAATGTTCATTTTTGGTAAGTAGATGAAATGTCTACATTTGGTTGAAAACTTAACTGGACAGGTGTAGATTCGTTTTCTCAAACATGTTTTCTTGTGTGTGTTTTTTAAGCTATTTTATTATAACATTATATATTTACTTTGAGTTTCAGTGATGGATCGTAGTCTATAAAAGATGGCGTCAGTTAACATCACACCTCGAGATTTTTCGCGTAAGTGTTAAGATATGTTAGTCCAAACAATGATGTTCATACTTTTGGTAAGTAGATTAAAGGTCTGCATTTAGTTAAAAACTGTACTGGACGGGTGATTTTAATTAGATTAGATTTCTTAAACATGCCTGCTTGTGTAGGCTAGTTTGCATTTGATCTTATGGTAAACTAAATGGAGCAATACATAAAGTAAAACTAAATTTGCTTAATTCTGACCATAATGAAGAACTCCAGATGCAGACCCTGCTGTATTTATTAAAATATATCTTTAACTGATTGACAAATTAATCATGGTTTTGTCATAGTTTTGTAAAATCAAAATAAAAGCCTCAATATAATGCAAATAGTGCAATTAATCATTAGATGCATAGATTTCAACTCTTGGATGTGACATAACGCAAGCCAAACTATATATCTTTGTATTGTGAAAACAGGTTTGTATTTTTGGTTTGAGTTGAGTTGAGGGTCATTGGAATTTCCTTCTTTCAGATCAACTGAAAAAGTTAAGTTTCCAACACAATCTTTTTTTCCATACCCAATGTATATTCTTAATAGATGCGTTATTGTGTGGTTTTCTGGAAGAAGCAAGTAAAGCTATGTTTGCTTAATGGAACAAATCACAAATTCTGACCCTAATCCAGAACTCTGGATGCAAAGCTTGGACTGTTTATGAAAAACTTTAGATTACTTTAAAAATGAATCTTGATTTGGCATAAAAGGGCAGTGAAGTATTAGAAGTATAACATTTGTCAACCTTTGAGTGTGGAGCGCCACCTAGTGGTTAATTCATGCAGAACTCCTGTTTCAAAAACGATTATCTGCAAAAATGGATTTAGCAATTTTAATAGCTGTTTTAGGTCTGGGACTCCAATGTTCAAGGTCAGTAGACATATGCTGTACCAGTTGTTATTTTATACATTGCATTTTAATACATATACGTTTTATGCTTGTCATTCATTCATGTTTTTTTTTTCTCTACATAGGCCAAACATTGTGATGAGATATTGAGAGCGGTTAGAGGTGAGTACTTTTTTGGTTATATTTCTAATTATAGTCTATTATTGGGTTTGTATTGATGGATTAATGCAGAACGAGTGCAGTTCTACAGTGCTACAGTACTAATAAAAAATATTTTTCACAGGAAGCTCAACATGTGAGCATTGGTGGTTCAGTGGTAGAATTCTCGCCTGCCACGCGGGAGGCCCGGGTTCGATTCCCGGCCAATGCAACAGCTTATTTTAGACTTATTATAAATGCTTACACACACAAATCTTTGAAATTAAGTTATTTACAGGATCCAAAATTAACATTTTAGTGTGCTGCCGGGTCATTGTGAACATTTAAAGTAGTTTGTAACTCAAATATCCCAATAAATGCTTTAAATATGTACATAATTTTTCAGTCAAAGCAGTTATTTAAGTGTATAAATTAACCTGATTCAGCTTCATTTTCATAATAGTTTAAAAATATTACCGTTAGACCTTTTTTGTTCATTAACAGCAAAAAAATTGCATATGCAAATATCAGTATTACTGGTTTGAATTAATTATTGTGCAAGTCAATTTTATTGTTAAGGTATTTAAGCTTAGCGGCTTTATTAAATGTATTCAGTAAATAGCCACTTTTAATATTGTCTAATTAAAATATAGTTTAAGATTTAATTTTTGTAATGTTTTTACCTAAAAAATTTAAGTTAATAATAATTAAATTAATTAAGAATGCTAGACAGATCTGATCTGAGAATTTCACGTTTTTGATCTAGATTGCGTTTAGTAAGCTATGTACCGTTTAAAGTTCTCACATTAGACCCACTTTCATTTGTAGAAAAAAATTACCTACCAAATATCTTTGTATTGTCTTGTGAAAACTGGTGTTTTTAGTTTGATGGTCAGCGAAATTGTAGCCCTTCCAGATTAACATAAGAGGTTCAGCACAAAGCTTATTTATACTTCTATCTATCTACTTTCTTTCAAAAGTGCTTTACTTGACATTAGTTTTATGGGTGTATAAACAGAGAAATATACTTTTTTACAAGTAAAACTGCTTAACCCTGATCATGAACTCCAGATGCAGAGCTTGGTGTGTTTAAACTGATAACCAATTAATCATAATTTTGTCAACTCGAAATAAAAGCCTTAATTTAATTCAAAAGAGTGCAATTACTCAAAAGTATGGTCTTTAAATCAACTTTTGGGACTAGAATTGGTTTATTTAAGTCATAACCCAAATCTAAATCTTTGTATATTTCTTATGAAAACCCGTGTGTATTTTTAGCATTGAAGTTTTTTCAGCCCACCTGATCAGCCTGAATTCAGTTTCCAACAGGATCTAGTTTCCGTACCTTATGTATTTCCTTTTTAATTGGTTTTCTGGGACAACCAAGTAAGCTAAGTTTGCTCAATCAAATCACCAATTCTCATCATAACCCAGAACTCAAGATGAAGAGCTTGGACTGTTTATTAAAAGCTGTTTATGTTATTTTATGAATTAATCATGGTTTGATATAACAGGGCAGTGAAGTATTGGAAGTTTAGCATTTGTTATCTTTTGAGTGTGGAGTGCCACCTAGTGGTTAAATTATTGAAACTCCTTTGTTTCAAAAACGGTCATCTACTCAAATAGATTTTAGCAATTTTAACAGCTGTTTTAGTTTGGGACTCCAATGCTAAAGGTTAGTAGACACATTATGCTGTACCAGTTTTTTTTATACATTGTAATTTATGCATGTCATTCATTCATGTCTTTATTTCTACAAAGGCTATACATGCTACGATATTGAAGGCACTGTTAGAAGTGAGTACTTTTTTCAGTTTTATTATTTGTAATAGTCTAGTATTGAGTCCATTTTGATTGATTAACACAGGTTGTCTGCAGTATGGTACGAATAAAATTTCCCGTGCAAAAAAGCTTGCCATGCGAGCATTGGTGGTTCAGTGGTAGAATTCTCGCCTGCCACGCGGGAGGCCCGGGTTCGATTCCCGGCCAATGCAACAGCTTATTTTAGACTTCTTTTACCTGTTTAAACACTTCTTTGAAATCAACATAATTACAGGATCCAAAATTTATATTTTAGACCCTCAGACATCTCTGTGCTCACGTTTATTTAATTATCGGTTTATTAAAAGTTTAAAAAAAAGGCTAACAGTAATATTTTTTTTTGTGGTTAAGCACTTTTGCAGCAAACAAAACATTACACACGCTAAAACTAGTTATTACTGGTTCAAATTAATTATTTACTTTATTTATTTTTTTACACATTTCCTTTTTATAGTTCATTGAAGGACTTTACAGTTAAAACCACTAAACTTCTAAAGCTCTATCTATCTATCTATCTATCTATCCATCCATCCATCCATCCATCCATCCATCCCTCTATCTACAACTAGCAAACCGTAGTTTGGGCATGTTAGCAAAATGCTAATATGCTAGCAGCATGTGAAATCTTGCTAGCAACGTGCTAAGACATTCTAACTTTCTAAAATCCCAATTCCAGTTCCTTCCCTCGAAAGCATGAATAAACTTGATGTTCAAAATAAATATTTGATTACATTGTGTATATTAATTCAAAACAGTGATAATTTCTCTACGTGTTCATTTCAGACCCTGCTTACAGATGAAGTGTTTGTGTGCCGTACTACAATGTTAAGGTAAGATTTGTTGTCACTTAAGCACTGCAAAGACATTTTCTCACTTTTTAATTGTAGAAACCATTTTTAAATGATGATGTAGGATGTAGGGTGTAGGATCAAAAGGATGTGTTTGCAGTTCTATAATCACTCCTCGTTAGTATAGTGGTAAGTATCCCCGCCTGTCACGCGGGAGACCGGGGTTCGATTCCCCGACGGGGAGATTACACTTTTTCATCAAGTATTCACAGCAAAACTGATTGAATTATTTATACAAGAGTGCTAAAGAATTAATGTATGTTTTTAAATACTAATTCTTTGTATTTAACGTTAACAAAACAAATATAACTAGGTCACTTCACTTCTTAAATGACATTCAGCTAAAAGGATCACGAAATCAAACCCAAATACTTTTTTTTTTTATTATATTGGCAGATACACAGTTGAAGTCAGAAGTATTAACCCCCTTGTATATATATTTATTTCCAATTGTTGTTTAACGGTGAGAATATTTCTACAACACATTTCTAAACATAATATTTTTAATTAACTTACTGCATTAACTTAATTAGGTTAAAGTTAGGGTAATTAGGCAAATCATTTTATAACAATGGTTTGTTCTGTAGACAGTCGAAACATTGCTTAAGGGGCTAATAATATTGACCTTAAAATGTTTTTGTTTGTTATTAAAAACGGCTTTTATTCTAGTCGAAATAAATCAAATAAGACTTTCTGCAGAAGAAAAAATAATGTGAAAAAAGGGTGAAAAAGAGGAAAAAAAAAGGGTGAAAAAGAGGAAATACTGTGAAAAATTCCTTGCTCTGTTAAACATCATTTTGTCATATTTGACAAAGAAACAAACATTTACTGGAAGGCAAATCATTTTGACTTCAGCTCTACATGTGTGACACGTAGGGTTAGGTCTTGTTAGATTTTTATTATTTTCCGATTCCAGTTTTGATTGCACTTAACGATTTTGACTCTTATCAATTACTAGTTTTAATTCCATTGCTCTATTTACAACAGAATGCAAGTTAGTTTTCATCAATCCGATAACAATGCACAAACACTTTACAATAGGGTTGTATTAGTTAATGCTAGTTGATGCATTTACTAAAATGAACAATACATGTAATGCAGTATTTGTTCATGTTAGTTACTGTTCATGAAAATACAGTTGTTCATTACTAATTCATTTGGATTTTAATAATGCATCAGTAAATGTTGAACTATGATTAAAAAACTGTACAAGTATTGTTCGTTATTAGATCATGTATATAAAATACATTTACTAATAAATCCTAAAGTGTGACCGATTAACAAAGGAGATGCATTAGGCTACTGATGCAACTTTTGTAAGTTAAAAGAACAACGTCTTATTAACAGTTCCAGATCAATTAAAGACACTTTATAAATAAGCTAGCCTACTTTGTGCATTAATTAATGAAATGATCGATAATTGATTTCCTTTATTTCCGATCTATTAAACCTGCTTTATTATGTTTTAATATGTATATGCTTTAATTTGTATAAAATTCGTTTTAACCATTATTTAAGCACATTGAAAGTAATTAAATTACATATATTTGATTAAAAACATGATGCAAAGGATCAGGAAATAATCACGCAAAAAAAAAACAATCTCATGCCACCATTTCGAGGTAAAATTCGCATGAATGCTGGTTTGAATAGATTTAATTTATTAAAAGCACATTAAAGACTAACATATTAGTGTATTGCAATGATTACACTTTGCTTTGCCATCTTTTTCACCACTTGTAGCCTTTTAAGCACATGTTGTGGTCCATCTAATGTTTAGATTATAGCTAATTCAAGGTGCTTGTCAGCACTGAAGTTCCCAGCAGAGTGTCAAGTGAAAAAATAAAAATGTGCGCAAGTACAGGAATCAACCATAGTGACACGTTTATAAAAACAGTATTAGGACACCAACATTTCACTATAGAGTGAAAACTGATTCATTTTTCTTCGTTTAGAGCAAATTTCATTAGAGAAAAAGACATTTAGAAACAACGTCACTGCAATGGGGTAAATCCATAAATCCAGATTTGCCAGTTTCTGTCTTAAAAAAACAAAAAGTAGATGCAGTTCCAGTTTGTGCTTGAGTTTCTCCACAAATTTGCTAAGCGTGCTTAAATGTAGCCTACTTTAGTCAAATAGCTATGCAAGATATTATCGGTCAGACTTTACAATAAGCTTTCATTAGTTAATGTATTTACTAACATGAACTAGTAATGAAGAATGCATGTAAAGCATTTATTAATCGTAGTTCAACATTTACTAATGCATTATTAACATTCAAATGTATGCTTGTTAACAGTAGTTAATGCACTGAGTTAACATGAACAACTGTATTTTCATTAACTAACATGAACAAATACTGTAATGTGTTGTTCATTGTGTTAGTAAATGCATCAGTTAACATAAACCAATTCAACATTATTTTAAAGTGTTACCATGCTATCTCCTTTCAGTTTTATAACACAACTGACATAAGTCAAAGTGAATGAAGTTACTAAGGAGCTTGCTATAATATTACTACAATATTGTGGGCAACAATGTAACACAATACACATTTTATAAGTGCAACGCAACATTTGCGGCCATATGGTCATTGGATAATTTGATTTATGTTTAACAATGATCGTTGGGTAGGGTTTCATGATCCTTTATTGTTAAAGCTTCACTTTCTCCTTGATGTTACTACTCAAATAAAATCAATCAGTAATTGGTTTTAAACCAGTTTAAAAAGTAAACTCACAAAGAAAACAGGGAACACGTTGATCTCTGAACTTGTTTTTTTAAGCCGTGATTTCGGAGGTGGGTCCTCAGGGCCGGTTAGCTCAGTTGGTTAGAGCGTGGTGCTAATAACGCCAAGGTCGCGGGTTCGATCCCCGTACTGGCCAATAATTTTTACCCTAGCTGCTCTTTGTTCATATTTGTACTTGATAATTGTTAAATGTTTATATGATAAAAATTCATTTTTCATGATATTTCTATATCACAATTTTTTACGTTTTATACAATTAATAGATTATTCAATATAAATTTTATATTAAAACATAATTATTATTTTTTTTCATTGCGTTTAAATTATTAGCATTTTTTAAATTATTACTTTATTAACTTTGTAACACTTTAGTTCAAGGTCTCGTTTGTTAGCGTTAATTTTTAATTTTTTGTACAAAAGTAATTAACCTATTGTAATGTTGTGTAATAAAAACATTGCTTAAACTCTTATGTAAAAAAACTTTAATAATTAATCATATTTATACATTTAAGCTTTGTTTACATTTTTGAAAACTAAGATATTTAAATTATAAATATTGAAAAAAACTTGTCCATCATGAAATGAGACCATAAACAAGAAATGTTGAATAAAGTATAATCTAAATCAATAATAAAGGATACTTTAAAAATTTTTAAGTACAATTTATTTGTAGTTTATTTTAAGAAATAAACATAACAAAAGTATGAAGTTATCCAGCAGGTGGCAGTATTTGTCTATTAATCTAGTATAAAACAATGCTAAACGTTTGAGTAGGAAAGTGTTTAAATCTCCAGATTACTTTTTAATAGGCTAAAGCATCAAACCATTAAAGCTGAATGTGATTTCTCTTGTAAATAAAAATCTTGCCCCGTGTGAGGCTCGAACTCACGACCTTCAGATTATGAGACTGACGCGCTGCCTACTGCGCCAACGAGGCCTGGTGGGATACAGCACAGAGCCTGCTTATGAGCTACACATGCAACCCTGAAAACCAGGAGTGGAGTGCAGATGCTTTTTATTCCTATCTTTTAGATTTATATAAATCTCAATTTTATATTATATAGAATTTAAATGCATATATTTAGATTAAAAAATTTAAATGCAAACAATAATAGAAATACTATATAATAAAAATAGTGGATTTAAAATACATAAGCATGTGTAGTTACTGCACTTTTACCTCTGTAGTGCAGATTTCAAATACATACGTTAAATATGAGATTTCAAATGCATATACATATATATATGTATACATTCACACATTAAATCATGTATTCAATTAAGTGTATTTTATATTTGCTTTTATTTTCTATTGCATTTATATTTCTACAATTTAAATTGTTATTATTTTAAGGTCACGATTGGTTGTTTAAGCAATTCACAGCATATCACACTGTGAGACAAAATTAATATTAAGTGGAGATTGTCCAGAATTTGTCATCAATCATCCACTAGAGGGAGCCAAATCTGAAGTCCACTTTTCCCCCAGGTGGCCTTGATGAGGTCAATGTGTTTCTGACCCGTGTGTGTTTGTGATAAGAGCGTGGACTGTCCGAGTGCCACGTTATCACACATATTGAGCAAATACAGCAACACTGAGCTCGTGTCTTTCTTTCTTTCTGTCCGTCGGCTCATCATGTCGGGCCTGAACTCTTCTCTGGGCTTCTTCCTGGCGGTGGTGGGTTTGAGTGTGTCGGGCCGCGTTCTGCTGCGCCGCTGGACCATCCTGCTGGAGTTGGTCTCCGCATTTGCTCTGTGCGCCTGCAGGCTGGAGGTGGACACCATCGCAGAGGTGGGACAGTGGGCCGGAGCTCTCGGGCCAGATGTTGCCGTCACAATGCTGTTCCTGTCCATCGCCATACACACCGCCATCATGCAGGTATAAGTGAGAAAAATAATTGCTTAAGGGGGGCTAATATTATTGACCTTAAATGATTTAGAAAAATTTAAAACTGCTTTTATTCTAGCTGAAATAAAACATATAAGACTTTCTCCAGAAGAAAACACATTATAGGAAATACTGTGGAAAATGGCTTGCTCTAAGCATCATTTGGGATTTCACAGGAGGACGAATAATTCTGACCAGCTGTATATAAAAACAATTGTACAATCATTTTAATGGCATTTAGACACCTCTGGTTTTGATATAAATAGAATTGAACACTATATCAAGCAAATGGTGTAGAATATGCCATTTTTCTAAATTAACGCTGCTTTCTTGCGTATTTCGAGTTGGCAACATCATGTGTTGTTATCGTAATCCACCAAATAAGCCGATTTGAAATTGTCTGAATGTGTTTTAAGTCAGTATTACTTTCACAAGTTAAACAAGATGCATATGAATAAAACGTGTATAAATAATCATTTGTAGCGCTAAATCTCCCAATAATCTGGCTTTAGTAATTCACAGTTGCTTAGATTTATAATACGTGACATTACATCATTATATTTTGAAAGCAAAAATTAAAGGCTGTCCTACATAAAGCATCTATATACAAATTAAATCAGTAATCTTCATTCATGTTCCTTCGGCTTAGTCCCTTTATTCATCAGGAGATGCCCTTTTAACTGCAACCCAGTACTGGGAAAAACCCATACACATTGATTCACACACACACTACAGCCAGTTTAGTTAATATATTCACCTTTAGCTTGTGTTTGGACTGTGGGGGAAACCGAAGCACCCGGAAGAAACCCACGCCAACACGGGAGAACATGCAAACTCCATACAGAAATGCCAACTGAACAAGCTGGGACTCGAACCAGCGACTTTCTAACTGAGGCGAAATCAGTAATCTTTTACAAGTTAAACAAGACTACTTAAATTTGTCTTGATGAAGTGCTCCTCAAAAATAATTTGTTGAGCTAAATCTTCAACTCATCTGTCTTTAGTAGTTGAAATTTAAATGCTTAGCTTTAGCTGCTTAATTTTCACTTTCATTTTGCTCTATTAGTTATGTTATTTTTTCAGTACTGGGTTGCAGTTGGAAGTGCATCCGCTGTGTAAAACATATAATAGTTGGCGGTTCATTTCGCTGTGGTGACCCCTGATAAATAAAGGGACTAAGCCAAAGGAGAATGAATGAATGATGTATTTTGAAAGGACAAAAACTGTTAAATTCGCTGTCACACAATAAGGTTTAATTAGTTATGTCCAGCATTTACCAATGCATCATTAAACATCCAAATTCATGTTTGTTAAAGGGACAGTTCACCCAAAAATGACAACGTACTCCCCATTTACTCTCCTTCAATTGTTTTTTAACCTTTGAGTTTCTTTCTTCTGTTGAACACAAAAGAAGATATTTCGAAGAATGCTGAAAACCTGTAACCTTTGACATCCAAAGTAGGAAAAGCAAACATTCAGTCAATGATTACAGGATTCCAGCATTCTACAAATAATCTTTTTTTAGTGATCAACAGAGAATCAAGCTCTTAATGGTTTGAAACGAGAGTAAATGATGACAGAATTTTCATTTTTGAGTGAACTATCCCTTTAACATTAGTTAATGCATTATGGGTTAACATGAACTGACAATGAATGACTTTATTTACATTAATGAAGATGAAAAATACTGTTATACATGTATTGTTCATTGTTTGTTCATGTTAGTAAATATGGAGGATGAGGAGTGCCTTTTAGAAATAAAATAAAGAATCAAATTATTACTTTAATAATTGAAGCATTAAAATGTGTATAAATAAAGCATGGACAAATAATTGGACATAAACAAATGTGTTTATTTAAAGTGTGATTTTAAGTGTCATTCAATGTCATTTATAAATACTTTTTAAATGTTCAAATAAATAAAACATTTAATAATGTTTATTTAAATCATGCAAAACAAAAATGTGGTTTTGAATTAATATATATGTGTGTGTTATATATATTTGTTATGTATATGATACACACACATAGAAACAAAACTATACAACACAACTTTGTTACATAGATTTAATATGTAAATTTACTTTATTTTATGCATAAATTTAAATGCAAGTTGCATCATATATTTTATATGTAAATATAAATGAACATTCATCTGCATGTGTGTGTTTATATGTGCATAATACATATACACTGCACACACTTAAATTGTCAAATCAAACTTTTTATTTTGGATGCGATTTAATCTTTGCCTAGCACTAAATATATTAACTATAAATTTAAAAAATAGTATATTCATGAATGCACAAAGCATGTTTAACTGAAAAAAGCATCTTCCATAGTAGAATTAAAGAGAATACTATACAAGTCAATGTCTTTTCTTCATCAGTTCAACCTCATTCAGAAGAAAGAAATTCAAACTGGTTTGAAACTAGTGTTATCATGATACTGGGATTTCTAGCTTTGATATAATATATGATTAATATCGATATTCAATACCGTTTTCGATACTGTGAGGAAACAGAAAAACACACAGATGAAGTCAGAATTATTTGCGCTGCTGTGAAATGTTTTTTTCTTTTTCAAATATTTTCCAAATGATGTTTAACCCTCTACCGCATGGTGTTCCCATATGGCAACATGATATTGATGTTCATTTCCCTGCCACTGTTTCTTTAAGACCACCGCTCTAATTTTTTTATGTTAGAAAGAGAAAGCCTTAGTTTAGCCATTGATGTGCTTTGGTTAGATCACATGACGTGCAGTGTCTTACTGTAGTGCGATTTCTGACAGACTATTGTTTATTCTAAGTACTTGCTGATTTATATCGATTTATAATGCATAAACCGTCAAGTCTAACCGTAACAGGTATTATAGACGTTAAATGCTCATTATAATTTTATATTCTGTGTATTTAATTTAAAGATTGAACTTACTAACGTTTTAATCGAAATCACATGACGTGCAGTGTTTTTCTGTGGTGCGATTTCTGACAGACTGGTGTTTATTGTAAGTACTCGCTGAATGCAAATGAAAACGTAAACAAATATAAACAAAGGATTAACTCGTGTCAGATACACACAAAAAGCTGAAACATCACCTCCAGTAAATTATGATGACATATTCACAACTCAAAGTTTTTATCAAATTAGTTTTCTGTAAATCCATCAAATGTATTTGATGCCAAATGGCAACACTGTCCAATAGTGGAATGTGCAATATTGCAAGGTCAGCTGTGATCTTTTAAGTTGTAACAATAACAACATGAACACTAGTAGTATAATGTTGATTAGTTGCATGTTAAAGACATTCACATTATGAATAGAACCAAATTTTCTTGGCAATACATTTGATTTGATATAAATACATATACAAATAGTGAAGACCATCATGTTCTATTGTAAGTAAAATAAGAAAAGGACAGAACTGGCTTTTCCTGTAGGTGAACGTAAGGATGAGATGGGTTTCAGTGACCATGAGAATGATGCAGATTGGACATTTGATAAGAGCAGTGAGAGACAGTTTAAGTTAACTCAGAGGCAGATAAGACAAGCGTACTATAGTATAACGTATAAACATTGTTAGCTTATTCTGATGCATCCGGATATATTAGACTTGTTGTTTATTTGTTAGAATATTTACTGGAAGAAATATTTATACCTACAGTATGTTGTATACATGATGATACAGTATTATGTTTCTTTTCAATAATATTTAGCAAAAAAGAATGAAGCTGTTGAAATAGCAGCTGTTGGAAAGTGTATGTAAGGTATTATTTATAAGTTCTGTGTTAAATACTGCAACACCTATTAAATCTAAACAAACAAGTAAAATTCTAAATTTGAAATGTCTACGTTAGATCCACTATTGGACATTTTTGCTATATAGCAACATATCATAAAGTACCTGCAAAAAATGTTCCTGAATTTTTGTTTTACAGCACTTCAAGTTAAGCCAATCTAACAAAAGTAAAACAGTCAAATATACATATATTTATAGATCTATCATAATGCATGCAGTAGAGGGTTTAACAGAGCAAGGAATTTTGCACAGCATTTCCTATAATATTTTTTCTTCTGGAGAAAGTCTTATTTGTTTTATCTTGGCTAGAATGAAATGAAGCTCAATATTATTAGCCCCCTTAATCATTATGTTTTGAATTGTCTTCAGAACAAACCACTGTTATACAATGACTTGCCTAATTACTCTAACTTTACCCTAATTAAACTAGTTAAGCCTTTGAATGTCACTTTAAGCTGTATAGAAGTGTCTTGAAGAATATCTAGTCTAATATTATTTACTGTCATAAATGGCAAAGATAAAATAAATCAGTTATTAGAGATGAGTTATTAAAACTATTATGATTAGAAATGTGTTGAAAAAATGTCTTTGAATATAAAAGAACTAAAAGATAACAGGAGGACTAATTATTCTGACTATATATATAAATATATATATATATATATATATATATATATATATATATATATATATATATATATTGTTACGCACCGTCTAGGGATGGTGCACAACATGAAAGACAAGACAACGAAAGTGAAGTCAAAGATTTATTGGGGTTTGAATTCGGGAGCTGACAAGGCCAAAATAACAAACAAAAATTCCTTAATGTTAAATCTCTAACTTACCTGATCAAAAAGAAAAGAAAAGAAAGTACAATTCACGACCCTAACTACCTAACACAAAAACAGAGGTCAAAAAGGTTTTACAAAGAAAATGGTGTCAAACTCCTTACTATCCCAATATATATACTATTTACAAAACAGGCGATCATATTTAAAGGACAATCCAAAATGTATATATATACTTATACTTAACGCACCTCTTTAATAAGTCTCCCTCTTCTCTTCATGCAGGATCTGAGTGGAAACCCGGCAGTGACGCTGCTGCGGCTCCTGCAGAGGGATGTTAGCGTAGTGGTGGCGGTTCTGAGCATAGCGGCGCAGCTGATCGGAGCGTTCCTGGCTCTGGAAGTGGCCGGCAGGTTCTGGGCGATGGAGCTGAGCGATATGCACATGATCAAGAACCTGATGATGTCCGAGTGCACCACATCTCTGAGGGTCTCCGCAGCGCTCGGGGTCTCCACTGAAGCTCTCGCTGCACTGCTGCTGCTCCTGCTGCACCTCGTCCTGAAGAACAGATCACAGATGCTGAAGATCCCTGTGCTCTCTGTGGTGCTCACGCTCATCGCTTACACCGGTGAGTGCACGAGCATGATTATAGCAGAGAGAACATTGAGGATTATTAACTGAAGGTTTTGAGCTGGAATTTGACTGATTTCATTTCTAGACATACACAGAATTATTAGTCCTTCTGTTTATATTTTCGTTGAATAAAAATACGTTTTTTAACACATTTATAAACTTAAAAGTTCACAGAAGGGCGAATAATTGACACTTCAATTGTGTGTGTGTGTATATATTATATATATATATTATATATATATATATATATATATATATATATATATATATATATATATATATATATATAATATTTGAAATGGATTAAAAAAGGTTTCCCAAATTGTCCTTAAACAGGAATGGATGTTTTTTTTTTTAATAGTTTAACTTTGCTAAAAATTTTCAATCTACTTTAACACTGTGGTGTGTGTGTGTGTGTGTGTGTGCGCGTGTGTGTTTATATAGATATAAATTGTCTAATATGACAAATGCAAGGATTGTGGATGTATTTAAAATTTTAAAAACACATATTAATAAATATACTAATTAATAAAAATACTGGGTTATAAAAACAATATATAGAATAAAAATAGTTAATATTTAAAACGTTTACATAATATAAACAATTGCATCAAAATTTTAATAGATTTTGAATTCATGTCAAAACACCTTAAATCGAAATATTAAAGGCTGAAGATATGAAAAGCATATATTAATACACTATAACTTTCATTTTTAAATGCAGTTATTAATTAAAAAACTTAGATTTTTAAAAGTACGTATTAAAGACAACCATTTTGGATTTATAATGCATAAACCGTCAAGTCTATCTGTAACAGGTATTATAGACGTAAAATGCTCATTATTATTTTATATTCTGTATATATAAATTAAAGATTGAACTTATTAACGTTTTAATGATATTTATACAGGTAATAAATTCAACATCTTCACTATTTATTTTATGCATTTCAAACACACAATTAAATCTAATTTTTAAATATTAAAGAGAGTTGATTTATGTTTAATTACAAATGTTTGTAGATTTATAATGTGTGTTAAATAAGAATTGCAAATATTACATAATTTAAATTTTGCTGTTTAAATTGTAGATCTAGAATTAAAGCAGTTGAATGAATATTTGAAATGCATTATGAAGGTTTGTAGCTTTAAAATGCATACATAAGAGTTTAATATGTGTTGAAGCATGCCACAAAGCATTAAGGTAGTTCTGCAGGCAAAAGGGTGTCCAACCCAGTATTAGTAAGGTGTTCCTAATAAAGTATCTAGTGAGTGTACATTAAATAGTGTGGACTTGTACATAATTATTTTAACATTTGTAGATTAACTTGACCTTTTTATGCACATTTTAATTAAGGTTTCACATCAAACTAAAATAGTGTAGAATAAAAATGTATCACAACGTTTTAAACATGTTGATCGTGCATTTTTGTTGCAAATTAAAATTGTAATTGATATTTTAGATCATTTAAAATGCATAGTCAGGGATGCTTTATTTAAATTGCATGTACTACATAAACATTTCTATGCAAGTGCTGAATGTACATATTATAAATTGTGCATGTTACATTTATAACCATTATTTATTAATATATAAAGCATAATCTGTGGTGTTTGTCTGATCAATGATGTGAAGTGTTTTATTTTTCTCTTTCACTCCAGCAAACAACTACACATCTGGATATGTGAATCCGGCTCTGGCGTACGCAGTGACCTTCACCTGTCCTGGACACTCGTTCCTGGAGTATTCACTGGTCTACTGGCTCGGGCCGCTCATCGGTACAGCACTAACATACATCCACAAACAAATACACCATCAGTATAGAGCAGTGTTTTCACCATACTGCAATTTAATCACCTTTACCAAAAAAAATAACCATGTTCATACAAAATCCTGGCGGAAAAAGTGCTTCGATTTTGATGATGAAAATGTAATTGTTGCTTTCATAATCATTTAGCTTACAAACTACTACTAATTACTTAAACTATTTAACTATTAAAACAGTTTTAGCTTGAAATGAAAACAAAGATCACTGCTTTGAGTAAACAATGCATCAAATTTGAATAAATAAATCCAAACTTTTCCTTACTATACTATACTATAAACCACTAGTATCTGATATACGGTGATTAAAGTATGTAAATATGTCATTTGTAAGTGCTGCAACAGTTTGAAAATGGTTAAATTTGACGAAGGTGTAAGAACCTGTTCAATACCACAAAATATATTGCAACAGTGGTATTTAAATCTACAATATTTCTGCATGATTTCAATTCCTTTAAAACCTCAAGCATGACTTTAACTACTTAACTGTGTCCAAATTGATTGATCAAACTTTTAAGGCCCTTAAAGGGACAGCGCACCCAAAAAGATCCTCATTGTTTACTCATGTTTCTAAAAACATGGTGGTGGGCAAAGCGAGGCTTCGTGAAACACTGAAACAGTTGAAGCAAATGTGTCGAAGCTTCGAAACGTTTCGAAAGCCCACTCTACAGTGACGCCTAGTGGTCATTTTTTATGCATTGCACTGGAACAGCTTCAGCAAAGAACAGTTGAGCAAATTGAGGTATGAAACCCGACTTTGTAAATTCGTATCCTCAAGTGAAATAGTGAAGTGGTTAGGGTTCCTGACTTCCATGCGGGGATTATTGGTTCGAATCCAGGCTGATACAGTTATTTTGAAATGCTTTAAAATCAGTTAGTGATGCTTTGTTTGTGTATCGTTTTGTTTCAACGTTGGTCTGACATCCGAATAAACACTTTGTGAATAAATATATCTTGTTTCGGTCATAAAACAGGGCTGTTGCTAGATCAGATACAGTTGTGGACAGAAGTTAACAAGAATTATTTATTTTATTCATTAAATTTCCCATTTATTGTATTTTATTAACGTCTACCACAACTCTAAACCCAACCATCCCAGTACTGTAAAATATTCATTATTGTTTTACAGTTACAAACATGATGCTATATTGATGGCGTATCTGCAGCTGTATCCTAGACTACACCATAAACAGTAACATGATTAAAATACATAATCACGATTTTGGAGTATTTGTACAAGTCGGGATTCGAACCCAAAAGTCAGATGAAGACTGTAACAACATGCACACGCACAGTCCACTAAGCCATATGTGACTAAAGCGTAGGTCTGACCCTGTCAGTCAAATGCAGATTCTCCAAGTCTCGAAACGCTTCTGAACTGAGCGATGCTTTGAATCGCTTTAGTCACATGACGTGACCAGGTGTTTCGGATCATGCTTCGGTGCAGTGTTTCGAAACACTTGCGCTTCGGGATCTCGACACTGTGTCGAAACGTCAGCCATCCCTTCTTTTAACAACGTCTTTCTTCTGTTGAACACAAAACAAGATACTCTAAATAATGTTATTAGTAATTCTGAATTAGTGTTGTTGGTTTATTATCGATGTCCACTTATCTTCAATAATGGTTTAACTTTAAATACAGTCAAAGGCTAAATTAATAGCCCTCCTGCGAAACTTCAATTCTCGTTCAAATGCTACATTTTCTCCAACATTTTTTTAACATGATAGTTTTAATAACTGATTTATTTTATCTGTTATGATGACAGCACATAATATTAGACTAGATATTCTTCAAGACACTTCTATACAGCTTAAAGTGACATTTAAAGGCTTAACTAGGATAATTAAAGTAAAAGTTAGAATAATTAGGCAAGTCATTAGACAAAAGTAATTAAGACAAGATCAGAAAAATTAAGAGAACTAATAATATTAACCTTAGCATTTCTTCATACTTATATATAGTTTATTAGAAACCAAACTAAGAGGAATAATAGGAAATACTGTAAAAAAAAAATCCCCTAGCTTTACCGAACATGCTCTTTTGAATGGCTTTCTAATGGCTGTCAGTGTTTCGCACTTTACATTCGAACCACCTGCTATGCCTCACATTTTTGCTCTGAGAAAATAGTAAAAATATGGAATGCTACAGTTATTAAAATAAAACATAACTATGATTTGTTTAGATATTATTTTTCATAAAAGTGGAAAATCTGACCGTAACATTAGTTTAGAAACACTTGAGTAAATTCTGACATTTTGGGTGTGCTGTCTCTTTAAGAGCCGTAGTTTTCTCTAAACTGATTGACTTGTTTAAGACAGCACTACTATGGAGTTCTGATCTGGTGTTTTTCAGGTGTGTTTCTTGCAGTCTTCCTGTATCTGGGAAACATCCCACTGCTGTTCAGCAAGAATCTGCTTTACTCCAAGAAAAATCGCTTCCGGCTGCCCAAAGGAAAAACCAATGATGAGAAGAGCAGCTGAGACGACACAAAACACTGACGTCTGTTCAGCACATCGGCTCTTTAAGAAAGCCCTGTTTTAATGCGTTACAGTTTTTTTTGATAAGTAAATAAATTGGTTTGTTCTACTGTTGTTGGATGTGAATATTTCTACTAACATCCCACATGAAAAAATACTGTAGTAGTTTATAGTAAATGCTGTCGTGTTTTTGAACCATACAATATTAAAGTACTTGAAATAACCTGTTGCTATGGTAACACAAGATATATAGTAATTTAATGATGTAGATTTCTAGTAAGTCTATAGTTGCTATGGTAACGCAAGAATTATAGTAATATAAACAAATGACCCAATACTGTAGTGTAGACTGTAAAATATATGGACGGAGTATCCGTGACGTCACCCATAGGTTTCTGAACACTGCAAAAGAAGCTACAAGTAGGCGCGGCCAACCGTCGCCATTTTGCACGGCGGGATACCAATCAAGAGCAAAGAGGTGGAGAGTGAGCGGAGCTACAGACACCTGCTGGCACTTTGCTTAGACCTGGCAGACAGAATTTACTTTGGGAGAAACGCTTGATACTTCATTACCTGCAACTCGTTTGTGTTCTGACCACATGTGTTTAGCTGTACACTATATTAATAAAGTGTTTAGACTTTTAAAAACACTGTAGTAACACATTGAGCCACTAAACATTGTTCTTATGACGTTTTTCTACAGGAAGAAACCGCGAATTACTTCCAATTACTTCAAATGTAGTTTGTGTTTGTAAATGCAAGACTATTGAGCCAGGACTTGCGGGATTTCGATGAATTGCAGTTTCAGTTACTTCAGTATTGGCTTCCCGAGGGAGAGCGGGAGGTTGCCGCTCGGACCCAATACTGTAGTTTGGTGTAGTGATTCTACAGTTGCTATGGTAACACAATAACTCTAGTAATATAAATAAATGACCCAATACAGTACTACAACTATAGGGTATAGTAAATCTACAATACAACACAGTTTACTGTAGTAAAAACTAAAGTATACTACGTTATTTATAACAGTTAATTAGTTCGTTACAGTTAATACTGGAGCATTCCAAACACTTCAATATATACAGTAAAATACACTTTACTATAGTATGGGTCAAAAACACTAGTATTTTTCGCATGTGGGACCTAAGAAGAAAATGAAGCCAAAGTGTGAGTGTGAAAATTGTAAACACTGCCACGATGTAAACTGTACAGATGAATACACAATGGTACAGTAAAAACATTTGCACATATTTATAGATGAACACACTGTACTTTATCACTGCCTGATTATTGAATACAGATTAGTGATCATAATATATCTGATCAATTCAAAAATCACATTAAGATTAACTAAACTGTTGGATAAATAGAAATCTTTCACATCTTTGAAAAACGGTCATTTTATTTTCTGGGGCTGGTTTGAGTGCAATCAGTGCTGTAAATCAATGAATCAAACTGTATTCAGTATTACTTGAAATGGACAATAAGTTCAGTTGTTTTAGTTTTGTCTTTTACAGAACGATAGTCTGATTGAAGTAATACCATTCCTCTTTCTTATTCTTTCTCAAATCAAAAGCAGTCACATCCACAGTCATCTGGTCTTTACTGTTTCTACATTTATTTTATAATTCCCTCTTTATTGATCACTCGTTTAAGATTAACCCTGGAACATTACTTGCTGTTACAATAAGCATGTTGGGCCCATAATGGATTAAAAAAAATTTTTTAATGAGAAAAAAGCTAAACAGCTTTGGTGATAACTAAGGCCTTGTTTTCAATGCCTCGTCTTTTGCACACAAGTTCATTATTTCACATTTATTCCATAGTCTATTGAAACTCGATTCTGATTGGATGAAAGGTGTGCCCAAAAAAATAAAAAGTAGTTCCAGTCAGTTTTGATCACAATTTGAAATAAACTTCGCTTCCCCAAGACATTAATTGAAACTCAGTGACAGTAGCTGGAGCCTTAAATCAACATGTGATAAAGCACCAACTAGCCATTATGCTAAAGATATTTGCACACACATTCATTACTTTGAGCGATTAGAAATATCCATTTACACACACAATCTGCTGATTTAATGCAGGGACTATGAGATGTACCTAAATCCGAGAGAGATCTAAAATTTGGTCACATATTGCACTGCAAAGAGCACAGCTAATGTTAACTTGGCAAATGACCATGGAATAAGCAAGATAATAAATGGCTTATCAAGCGCTAAGTAAGGGATAAAGTATATCCAGCAGGATGTTATCGCAAAATAAAGCAGCACAAGTTTATCGGCAGCCGGAAGCGGAGCACTGTTGTATAAGACTGAAGAGTTTATTCTGCGAAAACAACCTGCTGGATGTACTTTATCCTGCTTATTACACGTCTACAACACAAAGCTGCCAGAAACAAAAGCATTTCAATGAAGCATGTACTGACTTATGTATTATTCAAACAGAAGACATCACCGAACACCAACCGTTGCATGACAGAGTAGCGGATAGATATGAATGTGGAAGTATATGAATTTGATTGTATTCACTGGCAGTTAAAATGATTTGAAGTTCCCAGATAAGCCTGTGATATTTAGAGTTTGTAACTGGGAATAACATATCTTAGATTAACATACCTTGACCAATCAGAATCGAGGATCCCAGACAGCCGTGTAATAAGTAAGTGTATCCTGGAGGTTGTTATCGCAGATTAAAGTCCAACAGGCTTATCGGCAGCCCAACGCAAAGTCTCTGCAAAAAGAAAACATTTTCATGAGCTATAATAGTTCATGAAGCAGAATTTGGATTCAGACGTGCATCAATACCTTATGGCTATTTTATTTTTCGCTGATATATAACTGATATATAAATGTAGGGATGTAACAATTCACTAAACTCAGTTCAAGAGTTCACACTTAGCTGATGATTCATCAATAGCTTGTTTGGCATGCTGTCCCGGGAGAGAGCCCCGAGCTCAAGGGATCCTCGAGCCCGGGGCTTCCTCCCGTTTGCAGAGCGAGAGGGGAGCCTGAGCTCGGTGGATCTCAGAACTCCCCGTCTGCAGTAGCACCTACTGACCTGGCAGGACCAGGGCTGGCAGTGTTCTTGCTGTGGGGCTAACAATGCTAACCACTGGGCCTCCGTGCCGCCCGATCTAAGGTGAAGGAGGAGAATGGGGAGGAAGGGGGGTTTCTTCCAAACGAAGATAAAGTGGACTGAAAACTGTGGTTATTTATAGAAGCTAATGGCTCATATGATTGGATGATACTGATTAGCTTAATACGTGACCGGCTATGATAAATCATAAACACGTGATCCTCCCGAAATTAGTTTATTAATAAACTTCACTTATCAGTTTGATTTTATTTTAACTTCAGTGATATTGAAGACATTATACAGTGAATAAAACAGTATTAGGCTATTGATTGTGAAACTGAAACAAACAAAACATCTGAAATTTTTAAATAATCCCCAAATCAAAAAGATAAGCCACACACAAAACAAAAATCTCTTAATATAAACAAAGATTTGGCTGTGCTCTTTCCATTTAAAACTACGACCACTGGATTTTAATCATATTCCAAACAAACATGCAATACACATGCAGCCTAAGCCGCTGTTAATCTAAATTTGACTGAATAACAGAAATTTGAAGCAAAAATGTACATGGTTACCACTATAAACAAAGCAGTGACTACATATAAAGCAAACTCGTCAACACTACCGTAATATATACAGTTAAGAGGCAAAAGAGCAGAAAACACCTTGTAGACATTTTTACACAGTTGACCTCAGAGACTTATTCGTATAAACATGTTTCGCATCGCCACCAATTTGAATCGTCACGTTTGAATCAATTTTCAACCAGTTCATTGTTACATCACTATTTTAAAGCACTTAAATGAACATGCCCAACAAAACCCTGCCCCATTTTGATCTTATTACCAGGAGTGCACATAACTGGTACACAGGTGTGCATGCGGGACTAAAATAAAAATTGTGAACTAGAAATGCCGCTTTTGTGCACCAGCGCTGTTGGCATTTTATTTATTGCGAATTCAGGATGCCATTTCCTCATGTTAAGGCACGATAATTATTAGTCATATCTTCGTATTGCTAAGTTACGAAGTATGCTATCCACATCAGATGCAGAAAAGCTAGTTCATGCTTTTATGACTTCTAGGATGGATTACTGTAATGCTCTGTTTGCTGGCTGCCCAGCATCCTCTATTAATAAACTTCAGCTAGTATAAAATGCAGCTGTCAAGAGTTTTTTGCTATTTCTGCAGAGAATTTTGGTAAAAATCTGCGGAAATATATCGGGAGTATCATAACTAAAACCTTAATATATGAAATAAATAATATTATCTTTGTAACTTTTATTTAATGTTTAAAATGCAAATCCAATAAGATCCACTTTATTTGGTAAACAAAGCAAGTCACTGATATAATATCTCTACTAAAAGACAGAAAATATTACTGTACAAACTGTATTGTACATAAATCAGATGAACATTTTCATATTAGTCAATAATATTACTGTAATTAATTTAAAAACTGAATAAATAAAGATTTACACACATTTACTCAAGTAAATAAACACAATTAATGATAGGATAAAAATCTGCTGAATTTTCCGCGTGCAGATTCAGTGTGGGCCAACTACTCAAGCACGTTTCACACAGCGGATGCCCTTCCAGCCACAACCCAGCCCTGAGAGTACAACCCCCAGTGCTAGGAAACACCCACACTCTCCCATTCACACACTACAACCAATTTATTTATCCAATTCACCTACATCATATCTTTGGACTGCATATCAGTGTGTTTAAACAAAAGAAGTCACTTAAAAACTAGTGTTGATTCCCTTGCCTGATGTAAAGTGTTGTCAAGACAAAACAGAACTGCACAAAACTTCTACAGAGATCCTTCATTTCTCTGCTGCATCTGTGTATTCACTAATATCAGCACCAAACAAAAAGCAAACCAAACATCCATTCATTTACCTTCAGGTTAGTCTCTATTTTAGAGGTCGCCAGAGCGGAATGAACCGCCAACTATTCGCAGCGGATGTAACCCAGTACAGGGAAACAAACCAAACAGCACTTGATTATTAGTGTGAACACAGCAATACAAAACAGAGAATCCAACTTAAATGTAGCTTGACTTACCTGATATCTGGGGTCCGTTCGACGTACGTGGATTACTCAATTTGCTGGACTTGGTTATAGACGATTTGATATGATGCAGGATCGTTTCCTTCTTCAAAATTCATCTGAGAAGTGTTGTCATAGCAACAGGTCTGGAAGCTCAAACCTGCTTATTTTATATAAACAGATATAAAGTTAAATCAGAAGTATTTTAGTCCACTAAATTGCTGTTTGTATACACTTTTTGTATAGCAAAAAACACAAAAAGTGTCATCAGATGGTCATTCCCAGGGGGAGGGCTGTCCAATTAATCGAAATCGAATTGCAATTTGAAACGTTGCGATATGCGATAAGAGGCTGCAATATGAAAAATACATATGTATTATTTAATTTCCCCTACTCAAAGCAAATGAGTGACTGCCATCTGTGTGTGATAGTCTTACTAGCCAATTGAAGACTCTAGCATACACAAGACGTGTCACTCGTATAGTTGTAAATGGGGAAAAGTGGTCAATATGGAAAATGAAGCCCTGCCTGTACATGTTCAGTACAGGAACCAATCAGTGATCGCTATAGATGGAGGATTCTCCAGGGAAGAAGCTTGGACCAGGCTTGAGGTTCTGCAGATTTAGTTTGATTCGGACATTTAGAAATGAAACTAAAGGCACAGCTGTTTAATTTTATTGGTGATTTCTAATATGACATTTAATCGTGAACTTGGCAAGCAGATTGAGAATTTGATGTTTCCCTATTTAAACAGAATGCCCGAGCATACTGCTCAAGAGGCATTTCAAAGATGGCCGCTGAGTGAAATGACTTGCCTTAAAAGGTACTTTGGCACACTTTTGTTTTGCCCAATCAGAATTGCGCAACCGAACTATGCCCACAATAAAAGAGAAAACAAACAGTAAAGCGCTGACAAGTGGGATTGTGGCATCTGCTGCTTCAGAAGCATTAACAGACAAATTAGTTATCAAAGAAAAACAGCGATTGTAATATGTGAATATTTTAGTTTCAAAGTCACAGACAACGAAAAAAAAAAACAGGTAATTTGTAAGAGCTGTTGCAGAATTGTTCCCACAGCTTTCAGATCATTAAGCTGAAGCTAGGCTTCAAAATTACATTGGAAATCAAATCGCAAATGTCAAAAACACTGCAGTTAGATATTTTCCCCAAATCGTACCCAATGGATTGAAAAAGAACATTTTAAGATACCAATAAGGACTTTGGCCACTTTAGCAGTTTTCTCAACACAATAATTTCTGTATGATAATAGACTTGGCCAACATTCTCTTTTTTTTAAGGGATACTTCACACAATTTGACAGCTAATAATCGCAGTGACTTGATGTTTTGCAAAAGTTGCGGATATATTTCCATATCAAAATGCTTATTTTAAATGAATTTAAACTAGTTATGCTTTACACCAGTGGTCCCCAACCCCAGAGCTGCAGACCGGTACTGGTCCATGGATCAATTAGTACCGGTCCACACAAGAAATCATTAATTATTTCATGTCTAAAAAAACGTGTATTTTGAAGAATTACCGTATTCCTTTGGTTGTATCTCGGTCACTTGAGCTCTAAAATTAAACCCACAAGCAGCAAAATGAGTAAGAAACAGACGTCTTTGCAAAGTTTCTATGCTAAGGTCAAAAGGCCCAGTGAAGGACCCGCAAACTGCCAAGGAATGGATCTGCAACCCATTTGTTAGCAAACCAAGTGAATCCAGCAAGTCTGTGCAAAATGATCAACTGTGGGGAAAAATAAATAAAACAAATTTCGCAAAAAAGGGCGGCATAAGGGGCTGTTCACATGTCGCATCTTTTCACAAGTTCATTATTTCCATTGGTGGCGCGCAGCTTGCACACGTATATTGATACCGACGCATGCAATTCCGACTTTTCACTATACGGCGAGTGCACCGTGACCACAAGTCACATGACAAGAACTGACCCGTCAGCTTCATCCATAGTATGGAATTGAAACATTTCAGTAGATTAATAATATCAGACAAACACAGAACAGTTTTACACGTTTAACACCACCATAGTAAAACTGTCAAGCATTGCCCACCCATCAGATTATGCTTCCAACACTGTATTTGAATGGTTGAGGTTGGGATTAGGGATTAGGTAGGTTAGGGCGATATTACGGTTTCACACTGCTCCACATTAAAATGTACACTGGTAGCAAAATCTGATGGGTAGCATATCGCATCAGCAAAATGTGCTACCTGCTTTTTGAATGGGAGGAAGGAGAATCTGAGAAGGTAGGACAAATCGATAGAACACCAATCCACAGTGATAAAAAAAACTGGGGACCACTGCCTTACGCCACAGGATTAATAATCTTGAGTAATATCCTAAAGAAAATCTACTCTAAAGGTAAAAGTAAATGATGCTAAATACTCTTTACACATGATAGTGTTGAGCCTGCAGCCAACAACAAATCTGGCAAGTCAATGCATATATAATGTAACATCAACCATCAATTATGTTTGCTCAAGTGCTACAATTACAAATAGTACTACATTTTTATTCAATTAAAATCACTGAAATTTATATCAAATGTCATTTATTTAACAATAACATTTAACAAGCAGCAATATAAACATGCT
This sequence comes from Danio aesculapii, assembly GCF_903798145.1. NCBI lineage: Eukaryota > Metazoa > Chordata > Actinopteri > Cypriniformes > Danionidae > Danio > Danio aesculapii. The sequence continues at coordinate 3,546,487 of NC_079456.1, read as the reverse complement.
AAATAAATCAGTCAAACAAATAACGACCAAGTTTCCAGTCAGCACAATCAACATATATAAAGCTCAACTTAACATTGCAGTCCAATCTATTTGCTCTGGAATAAAGAACTGATGACTGTGAGCAACATACTGCTGTTAGATATAGCATAGCATAAATAACATTTCACAATTAACTACAATTCAGGCACCCAACACACTTCTGAATGAGTAGCCGACAAAGGAGTGCTACCATCTCCAAAATTCTCCAAACATTTTCAAATAGGCACTATCCCTATAAATAAACTGCATATTTGCAAATTAAACAACTACATTCTCGCATAAAAGTCTCAAAAGTACATTATGTGGTTCAACAGCTGCAGTATTAATCAAACTGTAGTGAGTTTAGACCTCCACTTGGTACTTGTTGCAGGCGGAGGAATACACACGGGTGAAGAGGCTGAAACTACTGGTGGAAAATTGCATGGCTATCAGCCAATTAGATTTGAAAACCAGACATGCTGATGTATGAATAAATATATTAGGGATGCATCGATATGGATTTTTTCTCCGATAACCGATAACTCTTGATTTGGAGGCCAATATATTAGCCGATAAATATTTCTAAATGTTAGATTTTTATACAGCGAATAACTCATTTTATTTTCAAAACTGACCTAAAGCAAAAAAAGGAGATCATATAGACCTATATTCAGAATTTCACATAAAATAAATAATTTTTGGCCTGCTGATTTATTTTCTTCGCATAGCAAATTAACAAGCAACTTGACTGTTGCATAAAAATAATAAGTTAAATAATAAAACGACATTTAATTAACAAACAAGTTCGATATAAAAATGAAAGAACTAAGGACTGAAACCAGCTCAAATGTTCTTGAATAGAACGCGTCACAGTAATGTACAATTGTTAAGGTTGAGGTTGCAAACTGAATCCGAAATATTCAATTTTGACCGAAACGTCAAAGTCTTCTTTACTAAACGATAAGACGATTGCCCCTTCCACACAGTGATACCGTTAAAAACCCAGAATTTCTGGAACGACTTTACCGGTAAATTCATAAAAAAGGTGTTTACACAAACGTTGCGTAATTTCAGGAAAAGACCGTTCACACATCTATTCCAAAATACCGGTAAATTCTGACATCATTGACCAGAAATGAGCTCAAACGGCTGCGCTTGTATTTGTAAACAGAAGGGGTCGGGCTTTTGTTGGTGGTAACGTTACATTATATATGTGTGTGTGTGTGCTGTTGCTCACCGGCTCCTTCAACTAGCACACTCGTCAAGCAACTGAAGCGGAGCTTGAAGGTTATTAACATCTAGCAACTAAATGTGTCTGGAAAAATATTCAAAGGCTTTTATTTTCATAAACAGCGTGGATGTGAATGCGGCTGAGTGTTCTGATTGGCTGGAGTAGACATCTCACGTCAGCGTGTTCTACATGTGAACACACTCTTTCCGGCAATTTTCCTTCTGCGTTCACACAGCAGTGTTCTGGCAAACTACCGGTAATGTTACAACCTCTCTTTCCGGGAAATTGCCAGAACGAATTTACCAGTATTTTCATAAAGGGCCTGTTCACACATACAGATCTTTCTGGAAAATGGAAAGATCTGTCTGTGTGAAAGGAGCTAGTGAAAGGGGCTGATGTAGAAGTGTCACTGTGGAAAAACATTTCTCAGCTTTTATTTACATCCACACAGAATGTGTCAGGAGTGTGAATAATAAACATTTAAAGTGACTCAAAAAAGATCTTGAAAATTGCCACAAGACAAGAATGGGTGTTGGTTTTGATCCACTTCGAATGCTGACTACTGTATATATATATATATATATATATATATATATATATATATATATATATATATATATATATATATATATATATATATATATATATATAGATAGAGAGAGAGAGAGAGAGAGAGAGAGAGAGAGAGAGAGAGAGAGAGAGAGAGAGAGAGAGAGAGGGAGAGATGTGTGTGTGTATATATGTATGTATGTATATATGTATCTATATATACACACACACACACATATACATATATATATATATATATATATATATATATATATATATATATAGAGAGAGAGAGAGAGAGAGAGAGATAGATGTGTGTGTGTGTGTATATATATATATATGTATGTATATATATATATGTATCTATATATACACACACATCTATCTATCTATCTATCTATCTATCTATCTATATATATATATATATATATATATATATATATATATATATAAATATATATATATATATATATATACACATATACACACACACACACAGTCAGAATTATAAGCCCCCTGTATATTTGTTCCCCAATTTCTGTTTAACGAAGAGAAGAACATTTCTAAGAACATCTCCAGCACATAATATCTGACTAGATATTTTTCAGGATACTAGTATTCAGCTTAAAGTGCCGTTTAAAGGCTTAACTAGGTTAATTAAAGTTAGGGTAATTAGGTAAGTCATTGTATAACAGTGGTTTGTTCAGTAAAGACAAAAAACAGCTTTAATTTAATAATATTGACCTTAAAAATGGTTTTAAAAATAACCTGCTTTAATTCTGGATGAAATAAAACAAGTAAGGTGCATAACATCTCCAGGTTCTCCTTTGAAAGATGAATCAAAAAACTGATGTGCACTCCTGCTTATTTCCCACTTAAATTACTAGACTTACTGATCCCTGATCTCCTGCAACACAGTCTGAGATCGTGGTTAAGTGTTTTTAAATGTCGCCAAGTTCACATTTAATGTGAGTTTTTCTTATATGAATGCGTAGAGAAATCGAATGATTGAAACTCTCCCCGCAATCAACACAAGCGTACGGCTTCTCCCCAGTGTGAGTCCTGTTGTGTGCTTTGAGAGTCGGTGACTGACTGAATCTCTTGTCGCAGTGTGAACACTTGTACGGTTTCTCTCCAGTGTGGATCCTCTCATGTATTTTCAGGTGTATTAACTGATTGAAAGCTTTGTCGCAGTGTGAACACTGGTACGGTCTTTCTCCAGTGTGAATCCTCTGGTGCTGTTTCAGATGTTCAGCTGTAACAAAACTCTTCCCGCACTCAAAGCACACATGCTCCCTCACACCGGTGTGGATCTTCTGATGTTTTCTTAAATTTGACTGATGTGCAAAACTCTTTCCGCAGTCAGAACATGAGTACGGCCTATCCTTACTGTGAACTCTGAAATGTTTCTTCTGATCTGAAATCCTCACAAAGGTTTTGTCGCACTGATCACATTTGTATGGTTTCTCTCCTGTGTGGATCCTCGTGTGTGTGATAAGAGTTGACGATTGATTGAAACTCTTCCCACACTCGGTACACGTGTACGGCTTCTCCCCAGTGTGGATCCTCATGTGAATTTGAAGATTACGCTTATTACTGAAACTCTTTCCACACACAGAGCAAATCTCATCTCTACTCTTCTGAGATAAACTACCTTTTGTCCATGAATGAGTTTTTAGTTGTCTTTTTTTGACACGAGGATCACTCGATTCCTCATTCTCCTCCGTCTTGTGCGCCAGGTCTGAAATATCACAATAGGAAAATCAATAAATAACGATAAATTATGAGAATGTGATTGAGTACACAAAAGCCACATGGTAGCTCAGTGGTTGGCACGGTGGCCTCACAGCAAGAAGGTTGCTAATTTGAGTCCTAACTGGGCCAGTAGGCGTTTCTGTATGGAGTTTGCATGTTCTCCCCATGTTGGTGTGGGTTTCCTCCGGGTGCTCTGGTTTCCCCCACAGTCCAAACACATGCGCTATAGGGGAATTGATTAACTAAAAACGTAATGTATGTGTGCGAGTGTGAAAGTGAATGGGTGTTTTCCAGTACCGGGTTGCGGCTGGAAGGGCATCCGCTATGTACTACATAAGCTAGATACTCTGAAAACTGGAACTTCAATCTACTAGAACTTATGTTAAGCTGCTTTGACACAATCTACATAATAAAAGCGCTATAGAAATAAAGATGAATGAAATAGATAAGTTGGCGGTTCATTCCACTGTGGTGACCCCTGTAATATTCTAAATATTGTATATTGTAATATTCTTAATCTCTTTCCATCAATTTTTATACTATTTTTATTGTTAAAAGGTCAAATATGTTTGTTTTTTATTCTCCACTAAGACGTAAGACTTTTACATTAAAACATCATAATTTAATAGTGATTGTTTTTTTTTGTGACCCTCATTTTGAATCAAAATTGCAATCTGAAATGTTGCGATCTTGCAAATTGCGGTACAAACATATAAATATCACACAAATATGCACATGAATACTAGTGTCTAACGCCTCATTCACACTAGCGGCGACTTTTTAGCCGCCTGTAAGTCTGGGTGGCGATCTGGTTCAAATGCAGGTATGTGTAGCACGGAGACGGAGAATACGACCGGTCTCTGAGCGCGCTGATAGAGGGTCACGTGAGCTCTACTGGTGCTCCAATTGGCTGTCGCTCAAGAATGTTGCTCTTCATTTGCATAAAGTTGAAGGATTCTTAACTTTGTCACGTCACTCAACATGCCCATCTGGTCGCTGTCGCTCGCATTGACGGATGTCGTCGGAAGTTGCTCACTCTCCGTTAAAATGAACGATTGGCTTGCCGCTGTGAGTCGCTTGTGGTGTGAATGAGGTTTAACTGTTGTCTTGAGAAAAATCGCATTTACCCATTAGGCAAGTTACACTTGAAGAATGAAAAGTTGCAGGTTTTGATGAATCTAGTCAGTTTTTTAACATTAGACGGTGTTTTAGGCTAGCTTTTAACAGCAGACGGCGCTCTAAGCTAGTTCAATAAACAAAGCTCATTATGAACACTTGTAATTCTCTTAAATCTATTAAAACTTTATTAAAAGGCACCTATGATGAAACTCTTCTTTTGTAAGCTGTTTGGACAGAGGTGTGTGTAGGTATATCGTGCAACCTCCCGCTCTCCCTCGGGAAGCCAATACGGAAGTAACTAAAACTGCAATTCATCGACTCGCCTTGGGGGGCTGGCTCCAGGAAGTCCAGGTCATTTCTGACTGCAATGGGAAATTGGCTATTTTTACAGCTGATAAATACATGCTTACAGCCTGGTACAAGAGATGGCTTTGGTGCATATAGTCATCATTAACCTTCATGACAACTGTGAGGGGGGTGAATTTTTTTATAACTCATCCGTTTCGTTTTATTAAGTTATATTCAGTCTGCATAGTTAAGGGTGTGGCCACTTGAGTGGCTCCGCTCACTCTCCGCCTCTTTGCCCTTGTTTGGTATCCCGCCGTGGGTGCGATGACGCGCGAACAAAATGGCGACGGTTGGCTGCGCCTACTTGTAGCTTCATTTGCGCTCTTCAGAAACCTATGGGTGACGTCACGGATACTACGTCCATATATTTTACAGTTTATGTATAAACCCTATAAGTCTCTTTTTTTAATTTCTTAACATTAAAATAGGACCCAAATCCCAGCAATTTTGAGGCCCTCCGCAACTTGACATAGTAGTGTGGTTTCCCCGCCCACTGAATTGATGGACAGGGGCCCACATAATAACGTGAACACATGTCCACAGAATTTATTTCTATTTATTTTTTTTTTTTTTAAACTGGGATTAAAACATATGTTACAACTCTCTGTGATCAGCTCCACCTCAATAAAAAAATTGTACAAGTTTAAAACGTTTTCAAAACGGAGCATGTTTGTAATAAAGACAGTAAAATCGCTTTAATTCTTAAATCGCTATAATCACAACGGTTGCATGGTGTCAGAAAACACTGATATGCGAGTACTGTAAACGGCATGTGTGTGAGACTCATCATTTTAAAAAGGCTTGAATAAACTCCACAAATACATCAAATAAACTTACTTGGTATTTTTGACTAATGAGCTGTATTTCAGCTTTATCCGAGTCTGTCTCTATCACTGACTGCTGTTTATCTGATTTAACGCATGATAAGCAGACTCGCACATCAGAGCGGTGGGCGAGGAGAAGCAGCTTATTTGCAATTAAGGCCACAAAAACCACTACATAGTATTCAGATACTAAAATGGGCAGATTCTACATATCTGATGGATATTCTGAGCTGAAACTTTACAGACACATTCTGAAAAACACCAATGTTCGATCTTACATCTTGTAAAAGGGGTAAAATAGGTGCCCCTATAATGCTTATTTTAGTATAGACTTATCACTACAGCTGTGGGCACAATTAACTGAAATAATATTGATATTATTAAACCCACCAGCAAACATTTTCCAGTGTTGAGTAAGTTCTTAAACACAACTGATAGGTAGGCCCACACGGAATCTGCGCGAGCAGAATTCAGCAGGTTTTTAGTCCATCATTAATTCTGTTTATTCACTTGAGTAAATGTGTGTACATCTATGTTTATTCAGTTTTTTAAATTACAGTAATATTATTGACTAATATGAAAATGTTCATCTGATTTATACACAATACAGTTTGTACAGTAATATTTTCTGTCTTTTAGTAGAGATATTATATGAGAGACTTGCTTTGTTTACCAAATAAAGTGAATCTAATTGGATTTGCATTTTAAACATTCAATAAAAGTTAAAAAGATATTATTTTACATATTAAGGTTTTAGTTATGATATTCATAAAATAATTCCACAGAAATCCGCAGATTTTTACCAAAATTCTCTACAGAAATAGCAAAAAGCGTCCGCAGATTCCGTCTGGCCCTACTGATAGGTCATTGTGTTCATGCGCTCAACAGATACGTCTGTGATTGGCTACGATCATCTCTTCACTGAGCATTTACACAGACACTGCATCGTTTTGAAGCAATGTCTATCAGAGGATCCATCTCTGAGCAGATATATGGATATATGAGGGTCTAACATTCAATGATAAATCAGCTAATATGTTTTTTACTGTTGAATTTTAAGTGATTAAAAAAACTGTTTGAGTTGCAAAGTTAATGAGATGGGTTTCAAATTCCAAACACATAAAAGGTCAAAACTAATTAAACCTGATGAAGTGCTTAAGGATTCACAACCTCACTGTTTATTATTGAAGAGTAATGAATAAACACAAACCTATTAGTTCTTCAGTCTCTTCCTGTTTAATTCTGCAGGGTTCTGGATCACTCATCTTCTAACTGTCCTTCAATAAACTCTGTCTTTGTCTTTTACAGATGGCGGCAGAGCTTCAGGAGAAAGAAACAGACAAATAAATACATATGAAAAAAAAAGATGCTAAACATTAAACAGAGATGCAGTTAGTCAAAAAAATCTGGATGTTGAATTGTGTGTACAGATTTGTTAGAAATATACAGGTTATAAGGTGCTGTGTACAAATGCGAATGTAGAAGGTATTGCATTGTATATTGATATATTAATGAAATAAACCATATAATCATTATATCTTGTAAGTGATGCATGCGATTATGTAATTTGCTCAAATCAGTTGACAGCAATAAATTAACGTAATGTGGCAATTTGCAGATCTTAAGACATGTATTAGATATGAGGGGGAAATGTGAACTATTGAGATGAAATAAATAGAGGTAACGTTGGTTTTATATTCAGATATTTAGACATTCTCCTTAATAATATAATTTCAGAAAAGTGATCTTTGTAAATTTCTAAATATGGAAATCATATTAGCAGCCGATGATTATCAAAGTACAACATTGTTCAAAGTCAAATAGAAATCGCTAATGTTGTTTTGAAGTCATACTTGCATGCTAATTCCGATCGAATATTCAAAGTAACGTAAACCATACAGGGACTTTTAAATGAACTAATGTGCGAATATAAAACCAGCTTTACCTCTATATGAAATAGAGGATTTCAGCAGCTCTGATGATATTGATGAGTCTCAGATTGAAACACTCAAGATCAACAGCAGATCAGATTGATTTATTTGAGTGTTTACAGAGTAAACTAATTACTATTGTAAACACTTTTAAAAATATATCAATATTTTTTTTACAAATTATACCAAAATCTAGGGTAAATATGTAGTTTTCCATACCAATAAAGCACAAATGTCTGGTCTCCACAGAAAAAAAAAACTTACAAACATAAAGAGCACCACAAACCAATAATGTAACGTTTCCAATGTAAAAAAAAAAACATTAATATAGTAAATAAATTCCCATTATATTCGCAGACTATACTTTTCAATATCACACCAAACATTAAAAACGGCGTACACACGCACAGAAAACAAATACTCCGTTCATGTTTTCCCCTCAGAGCTCCTCTCTGCCTGCTGTATTGTTTTGGTCAGCAGACACACAGATAGAGGTGAACTCAATGCAGAAACTAGTCGCAGATTGTCGCTTTAATAAACTGTAAAGTGTGTTTTATTGTTGTGTAAAGACGAGAAAAAGCGTCAACGACTCACCTCAGCTCTGAAGACTCGACGCTGGATGAACGCGTCGGTGCTGACGTCATAACAGCGAGGCGGGCACAGCCAAAAATCGTCAAACTGTTGAAAACCAAAAACATTTGCTAACATACACAAAAAGCCATCTACACACTCACAGCAGCGACTCTCAGTTAAGTGTGGGTTGAAATCATAGACTGTAAAATATATGGACGGAGTATCCGTGACGTCACCCATAGGTTTCTGAAGAGCGCAAAAGAAGCCACAAGTAGGCGCGGCCAACCGTCGCCATTTTGTTCGCGCGTCATCGCACCCACGGCGGGATACCAAACAAGGGCAAAGAGGCGGAGAGTGGGCGGAGCTACAGACACCTGCTGGCACTTTGCTTAGACCCTATGCTTAGACCTGGCAGACAGACTTTACTTTGGGAGAAACGCTTGATACTTTATTACCTGCGACTCGTTTGTGTTCTGACCACATGTGCTTGGCTGTACACTATGTCAATAAAGTGTTTAGACTTTCAAAAACACTGTAGTAATACATTGAGCCACTAAACACTGCTCTTATGACGTTTTTCTACAGGAGGAAAACGCTAATTACTTCCAAACACTTCAGATATGTGTGTGTGTTAGTAAATGCAAGACTATTGATAAAATCCAGCACAACACAGTATGACAACGCTTCAGATGACTGTTCTAGAGCCTACAGCTAATCAATCTGTCACATTCTGGAGTGCTTTACGGGTCTAAAGAAAAATATTAATGATAAATGATCTTAAATAAAACAAATACATTTATAGAGATGGTATACAAGTATATAACTTTACTCACATGGGAAACTGGAGGCCACATGAATGGTTTGTGAGCACAATTAAATGCACACAGCATCCCATATCATCTGATAATTGTAAGAAATAAGTCCAAAAGGCAGCTGACTGTGTAAAGCCACATAAAACAACACAAAAATATGATGAATATGCCGAGATCAGTGGCTAATCTGCCGGATTCAGCTGAGGTGAAGTGACGGCGACCAGCGAGACCTAGCTGTCACTCAAGTGGCCACGCCCTTAATTATGCAAACTTAAAATAACCTAATATAAAGGAAATGGATGAGTTATAAAAAAATTCACCCCCCTCACAGTTGTCATGGAGGGTAATAATAGCTATATGAACCAAAATCGTTCTTTGTACCAGGCTGTAAACACCTTTTTTTCTGCTGTAAAGTTGACCATTCTAACAGTGGGCTCAATTACAACTTGCTCTATTATGGAGCCAGGACTAGCGGAATTTTGATGAATTGCAGTTTCTGTTACTTCCGTATTGGCCTCCCGAGGGAGAGCGGGAGGTTGCCGCTTGGTTGAAATACTGTTAATCTTCTTCTTTAATTTAATGGCGGTTGACAAACAAAAAAATATAGTGTATTTCCGCCACCAACTGGTATGGAGTGTGGATTATTATCCCTCACCAACCGCTTTCTTTTATTAAATCCTCTCCCATAAATGAGAATTTTTAAGATATTGCAATAAAAAGGTCAAACATTTATTTTTGAGTTATTTTGTAGAATGTCATCTAATTTAAATTGAACTTTTATCTCGTCTAAATTCTTATTAAGTTCTCTCCTTTGTAACGAGTAAGGTGTATGGCCCCTTTAAGAGCATGTTGTTGCTATGGTTGCATTAGACGCGAGCCCCCGCATGTATGTGAGGGTAATGTACTCTGTTGCTCCGTTTATTTTTATTTTCTTCAGTAACCCTGTGTGCGGCATTTAGTTTGTAAACGACCGTATACTCATTTTTCTGGACAATAATCTACCACTGAGGGAAAATCATCTTCGCAAACTTTGTTCATTTTGAGGGCTATCCATATTGCTCCGTACGCAGGTCGTTACACCTTTCATCTTCATACTTCATGCAGTGTAATATAACATGCTGAAAAAAACAGCTTAAACCAGCCTAGGCTGGTTTTAGCTGGTTGACCACTCTGGTTTTAGAGGGGTTTTGGCCATTTCCAGGCTGGTTTCCAGCGAAAAACCAGCTTGACCACCTAGACAGGCTGGGAGCCCAGCCAAAACCAGCTATGTCCAGCTTAAACCAGGCTGGTCACGCTGGTTTTAGCTGGATTTAGCTGGTCATTTTCCAGCCTGACCAGCTAAGACCAGGCTGGAAATGGCTGGAAACCAGCCTGGAAATGGCCAAAACCCCTCTAAAACCAGGCTGGTCAACCAGCTAAAACCAGCCAACCAACCTAGGCTGGTTTAAGCTGGATTTTTCAACAGGGATAACATGCTCTACCGTCTCTTCTTGTCCACAAAACTCACATTGTCCTGTACCATGTTTACCCATTTTAAAAAGTGTACTATTTAATTTTGTGTGTCCAAATCTCATCCTAGATATTATCTCTCATTTCTCCTACTTGAATTTTGTAAAACCACCCTGCTAAAAAATCCAGCTTATACCAGCCTAGGCTGGTTGGCTGGTTTTAGCTGGTTGACCAGCCTGGTTTTAGAGGGATTTTTGGCCATTTCCAGCCTGGTCTTAGCTGGTTAGGTTGGAAAAGGACCAGCTAAATCCAACTAAAACCAGCTTGACCAGGCTGGTTTAAGCTGGACATAGCTGGTTTTGTCTGGTCAAGCTGGTTTTAGCTGGTCATTTTCCAGCCTGACCAGCTAAGACCAGGCTGGAAATGGCTGAAAACCAGCCTGGAAATAGCCAAAACCCCTCTAAAACCAGCCAACCAGCCTAGGCTGGTTTAACCGGCCCTTTTTCTCACTGTCCCATTGTTTTTGCCACCTTTCCTTCATTCTTTTCTTAATAATACTCTTGACTTCACTCTTATACTTACATTTAGACTGATGTCATTATTTTTAACAGCTTGTTTTGCTTCCTTATCTGCAATTTCATTTCCTTGAACACCAATATGCGCAGGTCCCCATAAAAATATTACTGTTATACCCATTATTTGAATATTTCTATATAATAAGTACGGTTAATCAGGCACTGAAAACATTGTTAAAGGGAAAATGAAATCCAATTAAAAAGCTAACGTGATACTTCATGGCTTACAGACATAACAACTTAAACATTATGTTACCGCAATAGGTAAACAAAAGTTTTTAACTAAATATAAAAAGTTAATAAGAGAATTTCAGTTAAAATCATGTAAGTTATTACATAGTACAGTACAAGTTGACTGCTTGAAACAAATAAAATGGGTCCCATAGTTTTGTATCTAGTTTTAAAAATAAACTAGTTTTAAAAATAAACAAAGTGCTTGGATTCCAATCCAAGCACTTTGTCCAAAATCCAAGCACTGTTCTAACCTGGAAAACACTATAATAAAAATCAAGCATTTTCCAGGATTTCCAGCACCCGTAAGAACCCTGTATATAATCGTCCTGTTGTAATTTAAGGGAGGGGGAGATACAGTAATTATGTAAATATAATTAAATATGGGGCGAATATGCCTCAGTGGTTAACACTGTCACCTCACAGCAAGAAGGTCGTTAATTCGAGTCCCGGCTGGGTCAGTTGGTATTTCTGTGTGGAGTTTGCATGTTCTCCCTGCGTTGACATGGGTTTCCTCCGGGTGCTCTGATTTCTCCACAGTCCAAACACATGCGCTATAAGGAAATTGATTAACTAAATTGTCCATAGTGTATGAGTGTGTGTGTGAGTGAGTGTGTATAGGTGATTCCCAGTACTTAGCTGCAGCTGGAAAGGCATCCGCTGTGTAAAACATTCGTTGGATAAGTTGGCGGTTCATTCTGCTGTGGTGATCCCTGATAAATAAGGGACTAAGCTGAAGAAAAATGAATACAATTGTGATGGAGTCCAAAATGAGTGGAGTTTCTTAACATACAAAATCTGATGTGTGTGAATACAGAGGAGAGTTTTCAGGAAGGTAAACTGACAAAGGTCTTGACTAACAGAGCGCATGAACGCGTCGCCTCCTCTGTATGAACTCGAAGATGTTTCCGCAGATTTGAAGGCCTAAAAAACGTCCTGCTGCACTGTTCACACGTGTGCGTTTTCTGTCCAGCGTGGATCCTCTGGTGTCGTTTCAAGTCTCCAGCTGTAATAAAAGTCTTCCCGCACTCAAAGCACACGTGCTCCCTCACACCAAAGTGGATCTTCATGTGTCGATTCAGGTGTGATACTTGTGTGAAACTCTTCCCACACTGAGCGCACGTGTACGGTTTGGGTTTCTCTCCAGTGTGAAGCATCTGGTGTCGTCTTAAACTTGACTGCAGTGTAAAACTCTTTCCACACACAGAGCATGAATAAGGCTTCTCGTTTATATGAACGCTATAGTGGAGCTTCTCGACTTCACTCAGATCTTCACGTTCATCCTCCACCAGCAGGTCTGTAAATTAAATAAAGGAGTTACTTTTTAAGAGAGAAATGTGAAGTAGGGGTGTAAGAGAATAATCGATGATAATTTAGCCTTGAGTAAGATTTAGATTGCTGTTTTTTGTTAATATAAGGCAGCAAGATCGGCTAGCAAACTCTGTGAAGCTTCTTTAACTGTACTTAAGCCCAAGGTATTCAGCTGGCCTAAAAGCTGGCCCAGGCATGCTGGCTTTATGCATGACAGTGGAAGCTAATTATGTCTTTTACCTCTTTAAATGTTATTAACTTCAGAATTATCCTAAATAGTATGATCTCGAAGAGCTGAATCTTCAGATCTACTTACTGTGATTGTGTTTTGTGTGTGTTCGCAGAGAAGATGATTGATTGAAACTCTTCCCACAAGCAGTGCAGCGATACGGTCTCTCTCCAGTGTGAATCCTCTCGTGTGCTTTCAGGAATCCCGAACGGCTGAATCTCTTGTCGCAGTGCGGACACTTGTACGGTTTTTCTCCCGTGTGGATCATCATGTGAAGCTTGACACTGCATTTGTGCTTGAAAATCTTCCCACACTGAGTGCAGGTCAAACCATTTCCCGCTGTTGTTCCCACTGAAAGATTATGTTCAGTTTTACCTTCACTTTTGACATGATGTTTCTCCTCGTCTTCATTCAGTTCTTCACTCTCCTCCTTCACCATCACACCTGAAAATGAGGTAAACAGGTAACATTTTAAGAAGCTAGTTTGTTAACAGCATTTCAACAAAAAAAAAGCAAAACGTGTTTAGGAGGATCTGTGTGAATAAAAGGTGTTGAAGAGTAATGAATAAACACAAACCTATTAGTTCTTCAGTCTCTTCCTCTTTAATTCTGCAGGGTTCTGGATCACTCATCTTCTCACTGTCCTTCAATAAACTCTGTCTTTCCAGATTTCTCTTCTTCACTTGTAGACTGATGGGAATATTCCAGTATTAACAGCTGAACTGAAGAAGGACGAGCTGCAAAATAATAAACAGAGAATACATAACAAGCATAACTTACTTTGCTTAATGAAATAAATCATATTATGATATTTATACCTAGTAGATAATAGACAATAGGTGATTAAATAATTTAAGTATGTTGAAACCAACACAAACAACTTCAGAATTAAGTTAAAAAAAAAGTAAATAATAAAGAGGATTTCAGCAGCTCTGATAATATTGATGAGCCTTAAAATATAAACACTCATTAAACAGCAGCAGATCAGCCCATTTTATACTAAGCCTTTAAAGGATAATTTAATTACTACTGTAATTACTGCATTTATATCAATATCTAGATTAAATTATGCATAACAATAAGGTAATTTGATTGTTAGCACTAACGTGTGGTATCTACAGACACTGAAAAATTATTTAAATTAAGAGCACCACAAATCAATAATTTAATGTTTTCAGTGACAAACTTCCTTCATATAGTAAATTCCCATATTATTCATAAAGCATACTTAGCGATATTGTTCATCCAAACATTCAAAACGGTACACAATTACATAGAAAAACAACAAACTCACTCATATTGTCCTCTCAGAGCTCCTCTCTGCCTGCTGTATTGTTTTGGTCAGCAGACACACAGATAGAGGTGAACTCAATGCAGAAACTAGTCGCAGATTGTCGCTTTAATAAACTGTAAAGTGTGTTTTATTGTTGTGTAAACACGAGAAAAAGCGTCAACGACTCACCTCAGCTCTGAAGACTCGACGCTGAATGAACGCGTCAGTTCCGACGTCATCACGTCGCGACGGCGGATAAATAAAATGCGCCAAGTTTACTGTTGACATAACCATAACCATAACATTTGATCTGTAAACAAAAAGCAATCTGATAACCATGTGTGAGCTGAAATACTTTTTGTGACACTTAGAACGTAAAAATGACAATAAAATAAAGAATGCAATACTTGCTTATAGATATAGTAACCACAACTGGTAAACGATTTTGTTTTTACAAAATATAAAAAGATGATTAATAAGAAGTTTACGTTTACAAAATGACTGCTAAAAAGCAAAGAAAACTAAATGGGAAAAATATATCACATAGCTAGTATCTAGTTTTAAAAGTAACAAATCTTAACAATAATAATTAAATTAGATAAATAATATTAGCTTTTTCTTTAAAAACACGTAAAGCTTCATTTTCCTGTACAGGCGCAATTTGTACACGTTGGAAACCTTGACAAAAGAACAGAATTACACAATCGATATAATGTTTGATTCGTACCACAGTTTTCATGTCTGATTTGATTTATATTGTAAAAAAAGCCCTATTTTATCATACTTCAGCATAAAATACATAGCCTGCCTTATAATCTACTTTAAATACTACTTTATAGTATTGAAAAAAAGTTGCTCTCAAAGCCATGTAACAGAAAAACTGAAATAACTAAACAGATTTGCTCAATTTACTGTAGATTTACTGGTTTGCTTTCACTTAAGATTAGCTAAATTTACCAGTTTACTTTCACTTTAGATTTACTCATTTCCTTTTACTTTAGAATTATTAAATTTACTCTAGATTTACTCGTTTACTTTCAGTTTACATTTGCTAAATTAACACGATTTTCCTAATTTAGATTTGCTAAATTTACACTAGATTTACTCGCTTACTTTTACTTTAGATTTATTAAATTTACTCTAGATTTACTCGTTTACATTTGCTAAATTTACATGATTTTTCTCATTTACTTTGGATTTGCTAAAAAATACTCATTTAATTTTAGTTTACATTTGCTAAATTTACTCAATTACTTTCACTTTAGATTTGCTAAATTTACACTAGATTTACTTGTTTACTTTCAGTTTACATTTGACAAATTTACACGATTTTTCTCATTTACTTTAGATTCACTACATTTCCAATAGATTTACTCTTTTACTTTCAGTTTCCATTTGCTAAATTTACTCTTACATTCACTTTAGATTTGCTGAGTTTACTCCAGATTTACTCGTTTACTTTTACTTTAGAATTATTACATTTACTTTAGATTTACTCGTTTACTTTTACTTTAGAATTATTAAATTTACTCTAGATTTACTCGTTTACTTTCAGTTTACATTTGCTAAATTAACACGATTTTCCTACTTTAATTTAGATTTGCTAAATTTACACTAGATTTACTCGCTTACTTTTACTTTAGATTTATTAAATTTACTCTAGATTTACTCGTTTACATTTGCTAAATTTTCATGATTTTTCTCATTTACTTTGGATTTGCTAAAAAATACTAGTTTAATTTCAGTTTACATTTGCTAAATTTACTCAATTACTTTCACTTTAGATTTGCTAAATTTACACTAGATTTACTTGTTTACTTTCAGTTTACATTTGACAAATTTACACGATTTTTCTCATTTACTTTAGATTCGCTACATTTCCAATAGATTTACTCTTTTACTTTCAGTTTCCATTTGCTAAATTTACTCTTACATTCACTTTAGATTTGCTGAGTTTACTCCAGATTTACTCGTTTACTTTCATTTTAGATTTATGAAATTTACTCTAGATCCCAGGTTCCAAATTCCCTGAGGGCCGAAGCGTAACAGCTTAGTTCCAGCATAACAGATTAGCTTCAATTCACTTAAGCCGCAGTCATACTGGACTTTTCGCCCCATACACTTCCATTTATATGCGCACGAATGCATCAGACTAAAAACTGCTGCGTTGCAAAGTTCAAGCTTGGTGAACTCTGACCTGTGAAATCACATCACATGACTGCACGAGACCAATCGAAGATCAAATGAGGGTTAACGCTTAATTGTGCAAAACTCCTCCTTCAGGAACTGAGTTAGACACCTGTGGTCTAGATTTACTTGTTTACTTTCACTTTAGATTTAGTAAATTTACTCCAGATTTACACGTTTACTTTCACTTTCGATTCAGAATAGCTGTTAAATATGGGTATTCTGACATTGTTACATGCGTTCAGCCTGCATTGTGGTAAAAATACCTCAGCATTTGTGATCTGAGAAAACAATTGAAGTTTATTAACATACAATCATTTAACTATCCAATCTGATGTTTGTAAATACAGAGGAAGGTAAAGTTTGTTTGTGTGTCAAAGTCTTTACTAACAGAGAACATGAATGTGGCTTCTCCTTTGTATGAACTCTAAGATGTTTCTTCAGCTCTGAAGGCCTCGAAAATATTTCGTCGCATTGATCACATTTGTGCGGATTCTCATGGATAATCATGTGTCGATTATGGTGTGACAGTTGTGTGAAACTCCTCCCACACTGAGTGCATGTGAATGGTTTCTCTCCAGTGTGAATCCTCTCGTGTGTTTTGAGGCTCTCTGACCGACCGAAACACTTGTCGCAGTGGGAACACTGGTACGGTTTCTCTCCAGTGTGAATCCTCTGGTGTAGTCCTAAATACGACTGTGTTGTAAAACTCTTTCCACACGCAAAGCATGAATAGAGTTTGTCCTTTGTATGGACGCTACGGTGGAGCTTCTCGGCTTCACTCAGTTCTTCACTGTCCTCCATCTTCACCATCAGGTCTGAAAATTAGGTAAAGGAAGGAGGTTACATTTTAAGAGAGAAATATGAATTTGGGATGCACATGATTAAGCAAAGATTGATCACCAATGACCCTTTTCATCAAATAGTTTTTTATCTCTTGACATTGTGTGTGAGGAATGCATTAAACTAGTGTTTCTCAGCCACGTTCTATAAGGACCACCAGCTCTGCACATTTGCCATGTCTCTTTAATCAAACACGCCTCATTCAGACCATCAGCTTATCAGCAGAGACTGCTAATAACATCCAAAACATGCAGTGCTGGTGGTCATCCAGGATCGTGGTCGAGAAACACTGCATTAAACATCACTGTGTGGAAAAACACCAGCTAAACACATTATCACGTATGATTAATCCCTGTGTTGCTTCGTGTTAATGTGATCATGATTATTTTTTTCCTTTCACTTTCATCTCAATTGGTCATTCTGATAGATTATAAAGCTTGTTTCATTTGCAAACAAGTATCTGCATCTGAAAAGGTGTAAACTAAATGGCCAACAGGAAGTTTTTTTGAGTTTTTTTTTCCTACAGTTTCGTCAATAAGTAAAGTTTGTTCCTCGCCACTGGTTTGCATGGTTCGGGACTTGTAGAGCTGCACATCGATGAATTTGCTCTTCAGTGTTTGGACTTTCAGCAGTGACTATCAAACCACACTGAACTGAACTGAACTTAAACTCTGAGAACTGGACTGATGCCATTTCAATTCACTATAATCCTCCATGTTAAGCTGCTTTGGCACAATCTACATTGTAAAAGGGCTTGAGAAATAAAGATGCATTGAATTGAATATCCTTTGTTATAGTGTCTCACAGTTACTTGAAGAGCGATGAGTTAACAACACTGCTGAGGAACTGCACCATTCATTGTCTTTATAAGGTTTTCTCCCTGTAAGAACTTTGGTCAGCTTACTTATTTTATGTATTAGAGCCATCTAATACATTGGCGAGCCACCCAAGAACGGTTAAGCCAAATACAGCTAAATCTAACAGCTCACACCAGCCACAGATCAAGCATTAAGCATGAATAATTTACACGTGAAGTCATTGTAAAGACATGATTAGACATCCTGTATTGCTTTTCGCACAAATTAGGCAGCGCAAATGATGCTTGTTTTTCCTTGTGTATTTCCCAAAGTGTAATTAAAATGATCATAATTACAAACACAACAGTGAACATATGAGCTATTTTATACCTATTTACACATATTTAGTTAAGTTTATTTGTAATGAACAATATGCACCATTTCAAAGCAGCTTTACAAAACAAAAATCATGATTTTAATATCGATAATGTTATTATGTTTAACAAATGGCAAATGATATGGTGTTTCGGGTGTGCGATGTGCTTCATGAGTGATTTACGTGATATACCGTAAATAAGGTATTTTAGTTTTTTAGTATCCCAGTTCAGGTGATTTCAGTGAGCTGTATGCTGTTATATATAAAAAATAAAAATCACCATGTTTAAGGTCTGTTTCCATTAAAAGTCTTTGATATTCACTGCCTGATTGATATACGATATAAAGTGGGTCTCAGACTGTACAAGAAGCACTGAATTAAAATTAAACTTTCTGCACCATGTTTTTAAAATAGGAACACAGAGCATATTCAGGAATCAGAGAGTGAAATTCAGTACCTTTTAAGAACTTTTCAGAGACTCTTTCCATACATTTAAGACTTTATAACCACTTTAGGTTTCAATCAGAAACACTAGCGAGATTTTAACAGTATATTTACTAAATATTAATATAGGAAACTAAATCAAAACTAAAACATTATTCATACACTGAATAAAAATCTATTAAATCTAGCTAATTCCGCAGGTTGGCGCCGATAGAGCTGCAGTAATAATGGTGTTACCTTGGTTACTGCAGTAAACAAAGCACTATGAGGTCAAATCTAGCAGGATTTTATTGACTTAATAAACTACACAGCATCCTGATATTCACAGGTTTAATTCAGGCAAACTTTAGCATACAACCATACATTACATAATCATAAATAATATTAAATTTAATACCTTGCAAAATAGCATTTATTAAGACGTTTTAATACTTTTAAGGGCCTTAAATTTATCTAAATTCATTTATTGAGTTAATACTTTTTAAGACCCCGCAGACACCCTGGAACATTTATATTACCTGACAGCGCATGCGTTTAACCAGCTTTTCATCTCGTTTTACGCTTTAATACACGAATGCTGAAGTCTATTTAACTGATTGTATATATATATATATATATATATATATATATATATATATATATATATATATATATTTTTTTTTTTTTTTTATAAGTATTTTTTAGGGGTTTTTCCCCTTTATTATTATAGGACAGTGGATATTTCAGACAGGAAATCATTGGTAGCAAAGAGAGGGGAAGGATCGGCAAAGGACCTTGAGCCGGGAATCAGAACTCGGATCGCCGTGAGCACATCGGTGCTATATGTCAGCACACATTACCACTAGGCTATTGGTGCTGACTAACTGATTATATTTTAATTACATTACACCATCAATGATGTAAAAGGAACCTTATTAAATTAAAAATAGTCATATTAATCGTTTAACAGAAGTTTATCAGTAAGGGAAGAAACACTAGCTGTGACACTAATCTCAAAAAAAGCTGGATCTTAGGATGATCTACTTACTGTGATTATTTTTTGTGTGTGTTTGCAGAGAAGATAACTGTGTGAAACTCTTCCCACAAGCGGTGCAGTGATACGGTTTTTCACCAGTGTGACTCCTCATGTGTGTTTTCAGGTTTCCTGAATGAATGAAGCTCCTGTTGCAGTGTGAACACTTGTACGGTTTCTCTCCGGTGTGGATCATCATGTGACGATTGAGAGTGTTTTTGCGCCCAAAACTGTTTCCACACTGAGTGCAGGTGAAACCTTTCATGACTGTTCCTTTAAATAGGTTGCGATCGATCTCTGAATTTTGAGTTTTGTTGTCATTTTTGACATGACGTTCCTCGTCCTCACTCTCCTCCTTTACCATTAGATCTGAAAATTAAGTATAGAAAATGAACATTACAGGATTTCCGACTAAAATAAATGTGTGCGAACTGTAAAATGTGTTTTAGCTTGATGTAAGTGGATCATATTCTAAATGATTCGACTCACATCAATCTAGTGTTGTACAAAAGTGGAATCGTAATATCCTGGCTCTCAAAACAACACAATTCCTCATTTATTTATTACCAAAATTGTGAATTAATTATTATTAATAATAATGAATTCGCAAAGTGCAAAATGCAGCTGCCAGAGTTCTTACCAGGTCTAGAAAATTTGATCGCATCACCCCAATTTTATCCTCCTTACACTGGCTGCCTGTTAAGTTTCGTATTGAATTTAAAATATTGCTTCTTACCTATAAATCTTTAAATAATCTAGCTCCTGTTTATCTAACCAATCTTCTGTCTCGCTACAATCCAACTCGCTCTTCAAGATCTCAAAACTCAGGGCTTCTGGTAGTACCCAGGATAGCAAAGTCTACTAAAGGAGGTCGAGCATTCTCATTTATGGCTCTATGGTTGGGACTTGTTGAGCTACGCATTGATGGATTTGCTGTTTGGACTTTCAGCAGTGAAATTTAAAGCATGCTGAACTGAACTAAACTGGACTTAAAACTCTGAAAACTGAACTGACACCGTTTCAATTTACTATAATCTTCTATGTTAAGCTGCTACATTCTACATTGTAAAAGTGCTATGGAAATAAAAAGGAATTTAATTTAATTAGTACCATTACTTTTGAATGACAGCTGTAGTACTGAGTAATCTGACCTTAGGGGGCAGTGTGTGTGTGTGGGGGGTACATCGTATGGATGAAATGAAGTCTATCATTTCATATCATGCCTCATTTATTTGTATATTTCGGCTGTAATACATTTTCACACTTTAAATGACCGCAATCTTACACTCCACCACAGGGATGCAGGCAGAATCAGAATGATTAGAAAAGGTAATATAAATAAGAACTAAAACTGATTAATGTTCTTTGGCCTCATTGTTGAAGAGTAATGAATAAACACAAACCTATGAGTTCTTCAGTCTCTTCCTGTTTAATTCTGCAGGGTTCTGGATCACTCATCTTCTCACTGTCCTTCAATAAACTCTGTCTTTGCAGATTTCTCTTCTTCCTGATGGTCTGATGCTCGTCTTCACTTGTAGATTGATGGGAATACTCCAGTATTTACAGCTGAACTCAAGGAGGACGAGCTGCAAAAAGAGTAAAGAGAAAATCTGTAACTGAACTGAATAAATCAATCATTATGATGGTTTTGTCTTGTAGATAATAATATAGGTGATTACATAATTTGCTCAGGTCTGTAGAAATCAATAAAATGTACTTTATTTGTGGATCTGAAGACCTCCGTATAATGAAAGAAGTAAAAACAGGAACTGAGGATTTCAGCAGCTCTGATAATATTGATGAGCCTCGGATTACAAACACTCATTAAACAGAAGCAGATCAGCCCATTTATGTCGTTTTTGTAGCATAAACTCATTATTTAACCATTTTATTTATAATAAATCTATATAAGTTAGTTTAAAACCATAGTGAAAATCCATATACCAATAAAATAAATTAGATTGCTAACACATCTGAGGTATGTGAAACTGTGAAATGTGAAAATTATAAAAACCTCAAGACGAGCACAAACCTCATTCATATCGTAGATATATCATCATATTCACAGATCATACAACTCCAAATACAAATATAAACACAAATTCACTAACATTTTCTTCTCAGAGCTCCTCTCTGCCTGCTGTATTGTTTTGGTCAGCAGACACACAGATAGAGGTGAACTCAATGCAGAAACTAGTCGCAGATTGTCGCTTTAATAAACTGTAAAGTGTGTTTTATTGTTGTGTAAACACGAGAAAAAGCGTCAACGACTCACCTCAGCTCTGAAGACTCGACGCTGAGTGAACGCGTCAGTGCTGACGTCATCGCGGGGCGGGAGCGGGTAACCGTCAAAATGCGCCAAATAAAATACTGACAAGCCAAAACAATTGCAAATGTAGACAAAAAACGATCTTAATCTCAATCATGTGTGGGCTGAAATATTGTTTATTAGGCACTTTACAAACAATATATCACATAGTCTGTATTGTAAATAACAGAAGTTAAAAGTGTAACGTTTCTCTTGCCTGAACAGGCACAATTTGTAAACCTTGATGTTAAAAACCTTAATAAATATTAGCAGAATTACATGAATATGCATAAGAAAACTCAATATTATAGAAAAATACAGGCCTACAATAATAAAACCTTCAGATTATGTTCTATGGTGAGAAACTCAATAACAAACCTCAAAGAAACTGCTGTCAAAAGGCACATTAAGAGTTGTACACAGAAACTGATTGCTTCTTGAACGAGATACCAATATCTCATGATCATTAAGAAATCCTTGGGGTGGATTATCAAGTTTCTGATGGGGCTAAATATTACGGCTTCTCCTTTGTATGAACTCTAAGATGATACTTCAGCTCTGAAGGCCTCAAAAATGTCTTACTGCATTGATCACACTTGTGTGGTTTCTCTCCAGTGTGCATAGCCATGTGTCGAGTAAGGTGAGATAACTGTCTGAAACTCTTCCCACACTGAGTACACGCGTACGGTTTCTCTCCAGTGTGAGTCATCTTGTGAGCTTTCAGGGTGTGTAGCAGACTGAATCTCTTGTCGCAGAGCGAACACATGTAAGGTTTCTCTCCAGTGTGAGTCCTCTGGTGTTGTTTCAACTCTTTAGTTGTGATAAAACTCTTCCCACACTCAAAGCACACAAACTCTCTCACACCGGTGTGGATCTTCTGATGTTCTCTCAGATTGGACTGTTGTCTAAAACTCTTTCCACACTCAGAGCATGAATACGGCTTCTCGTTTGTATGAACTGGAAGATGTTTCTTCAGCTCTGCAGCACTCACAAATACTCTCCTGCATTGATCACATGTGTGCGTTTTCTCTCCAGAGTGAATCCTCTCATGTTTTTTCAGGGATTCTGACCAAAAAAATCTCCTGTCGCAGTGTAAACACTTGTACGGTTTCTCCCCAGTGTGAATCACCTGATGTTGCTTTAAATGTATCTGCCGTGTAAAACTCTTTCCACACACAGAGCATGAGTAAGACTGCTCCTCCTCTGTATGAACTCTTCCCCCCTCCTCCATCAGGTCTGCAAATTAAGTAAAGAAAATAAAGTTACATTTTAAAGCTGCAGTATGTAAGATTGACACCCAGTGGTTGAAGTAGGTATTGCAGTCCAAAATCGAAACACTTTTATTTTAGTCGGCCCCTCTTTTGATGACGCAAAGTTGCCAGATTGAAACACCAATAAACCTACACCGTGTCTTGACTACATACGACAAAAGTTTCCATGTTATCTTATATCTTTTTCATGTTAAAGTCTGCATGGACTGAAAGCTACAACCATGTTTTTTTCGTATTGTAATGCAGTTCCTAGAGAAACGAAATATTAAATGAGAAAACAGTGGGAGTGGCTTGATTTTTTGCTACTGTGAGCTGATTGGGTGTAGTAAAGTAGGCATTTCCAGTGCTTAATTTGTAAATTGCGAGGTCCCGGAACAGATCGGGGTAACTGATCCGGCATGTCACCCGAGGAGGGAGAGGTGTCATGGATAAAAGCGAAGAGTGGGGTCGGGTCATAGATTTGGGGTTTCGCGGACGAAAGTGAAGAGGGTTGGGGAGTCGTAGAAGTAAAGAGCGGGGCGGGGGTGCATGTGAGGAGGATGATCGGTAAAATGAGGTGCCGGATTACATTTCAGAAGTGCCGGATCCGGCTTGTTCAGGCACAAATTAAGCTCTGGGCTTTTCATTCAGAAAGATCAGGAAAAGTGTTTGAGGAGAGTTACAACTTAACAGACTCCTCCTGCTCACCATTTCTGTTTGCTGCCAAAGCGAGATATATTCAGTTGGAGACTCGCAGACCCACACGCGTTTCAGCACACACAATCCAGGACATACGATCTAGGCAGGGGCGAATCATATATGGTTATTGACAGATCAGAAGCATTATCGCCACCTACTGTATTTCAGAATTATGGCGATCGAGACATCTGTGAACAGTTTAGAGTTTACCATATCAGTCATCATTTCATTATTATTTAGTAATGATTATTTTAACACCGATCCAATTTAGATCGTTTATATATATATATATATATATATATATATATATATATATATATATATATATATATATATATATATATATATATATATATGAAAAATGTTTTAGCAAAGCCAGCAAACGAGTCTCTGCTATATTGACTGTCAGATAAAGACTGATCATCTCTGATGACTGATAGAAAACTGTTCAGTCTATTATAATAAATGGTGAACAGAAACAATGTTCCCCATTTGCCTGTCTCGATTGCCATATTTGTGAAATAGTATATTCTATTGTCTATTGTGTACACTATTTATTAACAATATATATTAAACTATACTGATGATGATGTCCGTGAAGACATTAATAACATTTACATTCATCTTAACCGTATATGGTTCGCCCCTGCCTAGATCGTGTGTGCTGAAACGTGTTTGGGTCTGCAGCTGGATATTATTGGCCAAAACTGACAGTAGGAGGGGCGTGGTTAAGTATGTTAGCCACGCCCAATGCCGTAGACAGATGTAATGTGAGAATTTAACTGAAAACAAACAGGAAGTGCAGTTTCAGATTTGAATGGCAAACGTGCACAGATGAAATGATCACCACAATTTAGTTATTTATTTTTTGATGATGATGGCGATCACAACTTCCTGGCGCACACCACAGCTATAAAGTAAATGTACTGTTGACAGTGGAAAAAATAATTTTAACTGAAGCATAATGAAGCAATCAGTGGAAATGAGGCACTATTTTTTGTGACCTTATAGATTATATATAAACACAAATAGCTTGTAACACCAAAAGACAAAGGAAAACACATGACCATATCATACAACCCTTTAAAATTTGGGTTATCAACTCCACAATTATCCTAAATAATACAACCTAGAAGGGCTGGATCTTTAGATGATCTACTTACTGTGAATGTATTTAGTGTGTTTTTGTAGAGAAGATAAATCTTTGAAGCTCTTCCCACAATCAGTGCAGTGATAGGGTTTCTCTCCAGTGTGAATCCTCTCGTGTGATTTCAGGTTTCCTGAATGAATGAAACTCTTGCCGCATTGATCACATTTGTGTGGCTTCTCTCCAGTGTGAGTCCTCTCGTGTGTTTTCAGATATCCTGAATGTCTGAATCTCTTGTCGCAGTGTGAACACTTGTAAGGTTTCTCTCCGGTGTGGATCATTATGTGATGATTGAGATGGTATTTGCGATCGAAACTCTTTCCACACTGAGAGCAGGTCAAACCTTTTTCGACTGTTCTTCGCACTGAAATACTATGTTCAGTTTCATCTTCACTTTTGACATGATGTTTCTCCTCATCTTCACTCAGTTCTTCGCTCTCCTCCTTCACCATTACATCTGAAAATGAAGTAAATAAGTTACATTATAAGAGACTAGTTTTAAACAGTTTGCTAACAGCAGATGGCGCTCTAACTGGGCTCGAAAGTGTAATTATTTCTGACTAAAATGAAATGTAAAATGTGTTGTGCAAATAAAGGTGCTGCACTAAGAAACCCATTCATTTCAATGGCCTCTGTCCATCATGGCCTCCTAACCATCCCCATATCATAATTGGCTTCATCACACTTCATCATTGCAGTAAGAATTGCATTGTTTTTGAGTTTTGATTTGCAGCTCAGGCATATGGGAAGTCTCCTGGTTGTCCTAATAAAGTACTAAAATCTCTCCAGTCACCGAGCAGCAGAACACAGAGCTGAACATGTCCTTATTTATTATCTGATATTTGATGTATTCAAGACGTGTTTTCTGTGAGCAGGTACATTTAACGCTTCGCTACATGTGTCTGACTGCTTGTATTTAATAACAAAATTGTAAACTTGATGGAAAATTAAGGATGCAGGGGATTCTAAAACAAACATCGTTATATATATATATATATATAACAATATAAAAGAAATGGTAATTTGAAAAGGAGCTAAAACTGATAAAGTGTGTAAAGATTCACAACCTCAGTTATTCTGCCTCATTATTGAAGAGTAATGAATAAACACAAACCTATTAGTTCTTCAGTCTCTTCCTGTTTAATTCTGCAGGGTTCTGGATCACTCATCTTCTCACTGTCCTTCAATAAACTCTGTCTTTAGGGATTTCACTGATGGCGGCAGAGCTTCAGGAGAAGAAACAGAGAAAGCTCATTCATTTACACTGACTGTTTAAATGTCAAAATACAGAAATAAGATTGTTTACACGTTTATGTGGTGAAAAACAACTGACAAATGATAAAAACCTTTAAAACAAGTACCACAAACCAATAACTTCATTCACATAGCAAGTAAATTCGTGTAAAAAGATGGTAAATTCCTATTGTATTCAAAGTTTATACTTTGTTTTTTCTAACGATTCGAGTAATATCACAAACACCCTAACACAGAAAAACAAACACATTCACTCATGTTTCCCTCTCAGAGCTCCTCTCTGCCTGCTGTATTGTTTTGGTCAGCAGACACACAGATAGAGGTGAACTCAATGCAGAAACCAGTCGCAGATTGTCGCTTTAATAAACTGTAAAGTGTGTTTTATTGTTGTGTAAACACGAGAAAAAGCGTCAACGACTCACCTCAGCTCTGGAGACTCGACGCTGAATGAAAGCGTCAGCGCTGACGTCATCACGGTGAGGCGAGAGCAACGGAGGATCGTCAAAAACGCGCCAAATGAAAACACTGACAAGGAAAAACAATTGCTAATGAAGAAAATAAAACATTTAATAGTGTGTGATGTGAAACACGGTTTTAGGCAGTTTAAATGTTAAACAATAATATGCAAACGTTATCCAGACATAAGTATAAAGTGATCTTTTTTATGAACAACTAACATCAGTAAACACACTTTTTTTAACAAAATCTAGAAATATGATTAATAAAGTAACATTTAAAAAAACGCTGCTTGGATCATGTAAAAATAATGACCAATATATGTATAATATTGTTCTTTGGTTTTGGAAAAAAGAAAAAAAAAGTAAGACTTTCTCATCCATAGCCGTTGGCTAGAATTATGCATTACAGGCTTTACATTATATAGAAAAATAACCGATAATCCAAGACTAGGTTAATTTTCCTAATGGATAAACAGCTTTTGTTAACAGTACAGCATGCTTTCACTTTCGTATTCAACGTGAAACACATTTGCCGGTAGGAATGATGACATCCCGCCCTACTCATAATTCTCTCTTCATATAGCCATATATATGCCTATTACATGACCATAATACACTGTGACATAGCCTGGTTCAGTAGTTCATTGGATCATATTGCTTTCTCACTACAATCAATCTGCTCCAGAGTTCATTTCAATTGACCCGGTACCACCTCATTCAGGCAATCTCAGACCCAAATCTCATTGTTTTGGAGCAGATCCGATCGCGACTGTTGGATTCACATGTGCCAAACGAACCTAACGCTAACTGGGGAAACGCACCTGATGCCAAAACAAAAGACTGTGTGTGAAAGCACCCTCAGTGTTTCTTCAAAGTGTAAAGTTCCTCTTGCGAGAACAGTTGTTGCATGTTGGAAAACTTGTTAAACGTTCAGAATAACAGGTCATGAACATGCAGAAGAAAATTAAATTATTTAAAGATTTTGTATAATAAACAGAATTATGGATCCTCTCATTCAGTTTCAGTTCTTAAGCTTCAATAAAAGTCTTAAAGCACGAACTCCAGTGTCCCTGTATCTGTGGTTATACTTAGTAAACGTTGGTGAGTTCGATGAAACCATGACATTCACGACCAATCACAGTCATTTCTGTTGAACATGTGAGCACAATGGCAAATCAGTGCTGTTGAAGAACGCGCTCAAATGTTAGCAGGAAATGGATCTTTTTAAAACTTCAGTATACTGAATTCCAATATCGTGACAACCCTAGTTTCTCCAACACTCAACCGACTAACAATATTGGTCACTAGTTAGTCCTTAACTGCTTTTCCTGTTTGGTTGATGAAAAAAACGAACCGGCTAAACCATTTGGACATCATTTCATGCCATTTATATGCCGCTGCTCTCTGGTGAACTTGAACTATTATCTTTGATTGTACATCACTTTGAGTAAAAGGGTCTGCTAAATGACTAAATGCATTTATGAAATATACTGAAACCCAAATAGGACGTATGATTACATATAATTTATAGACGTAATTTGTGATTTACAGGCAGGGATTATGCAAACTGCAGTGGTGTAAAGTAGCAAATTACAAACACTCAAACTACTGTAATTGAGTAGTTTTCCTCAGAAATTGTTATTTAGTAAACAGTTTTATAAATGTGAACTTTTACTTTCCCTTGAGTACATTTTTAATGCAGTATTGGTACTTTTACTCTGCTACTTTCCTTCAACCTGTAGTCACTGCTTTATTTTTTCTTGTCTAAGGGGATTAGAATAATCCTACAAATTCTTGTCCAATCGAATCGCATATGCAAGGTAAATCACATCATAATGAACTACCTCATGGGTGATTTATAATTGCAGCAAACTTTGAAAGCATTAAAAAATGTGCAAGGAAATGTCCAAAATTTACACGCATTGACCCAGAGACTGTTTAGATGCAAGT
This sequence comes from Danio aesculapii, assembly GCF_903798145.1. NCBI lineage: Eukaryota > Metazoa > Chordata > Actinopteri > Cypriniformes > Danionidae > Danio > Danio aesculapii. The sequence goes on along the minus strand of NC_079456.1, from coordinate 3,517,534 downwards.
CACTGATGAGAAGATGATGGATGTTTAATGTATGATGACCGAAATGGCCTTAAACACCCAGCAGGCACAAGACGTCAACATGACGTCAGATTGACGTTGTACTCCATCATGGGGACGTTGCATTTTGTTTGGAAATGAAAATTAAGTTGACATCAGAACTCAACGTCAGGCTGACATCTATGTCCAACCTAAAATCAACCAAATATCAACGTCTAATGATGTTACAGCTTGACGTTGTGTGGATGTTACCACTATGACGTCTATCAGATGTTGGATTTTGGTTGCAACACCTGATGAATAAATGTCAGTATTTGATGTCAATAGGACTTTGGTTTAAGATGTTGGCTCGACGTTGAATTTTGGTCACTTTCCAACACAACGTAAAATCAACCAAATATCACCGTCTAATGATGTTACAACTTGACGTTGTGTGGATGTTACCACTATGACGTCTATCAGATGTTGGATTTTGGTTGCAATACCTGATGAATAAAAGTCAGTATTTGATGTCAATATGATGTTTGTTTAAGATGTTGGCTCAACGTTGAATTTTGGTCACTTTCCAACACAACGTAAAATCAACCAAGTATCAACGTCATTTGACGTTGTTATTGGACATCATAATAACATTGTCCTTAGACGCTGGCTAGACTTGAATTTTGGTGACCTGACGTCACAACCTAAATCTAACCTAATGTTATGTCTTATGACGTTCTGGGCAATAGCTAAATGCACTACAGAATGTTACGTTTACACACATCCACAAATTACGTGTAAATGCATCAGCTTTTAACAGCGTAATACTCACTGCTCGCTACTCTCGAGTACTTTTGAAAGGGCTACATTTTACTCATACTTTGAGTAATTTTACAGCAGATATATTTACTCTACCTGCACTATTTTTAGGCAAGTAATGGTACTTTTACTTGAGTATGATTTTCAGGACTCTTTCCACCACTGGCTAACTGTTATTGAGAATGCACACAAACCAATTTACAAATGATTAGAATTCATTAACATTTACAAGTATAACTGTGAAAACTGATGATCCAGAGTATTCTATTAAGGAGATCAATTTAATTAATAAGTAAGACTCTTTACTAACAAAGAACGGGATTAAGGCTTCTCCTTTGTATGAACTCTAAGATGGATCTTCAAATATGAAGGCCTATAAAACGTCTTGCTGCATTGATCACATTTGTTTGTTTTCACTCCAGTGTGAATTTTCTCATGTGTTTTCAGGTCTCCCAACCATCCGAATCTCTTGTCGCAGTGTGAACACTGGTAAGGTTTCTCTCCAGTGTGGATCGTTTGGTGTCGTTTCAAGTTTCCAGCTATATTAAAACTCCTCCCACACTCAAAGCAGACAAACTCTTTCACACCGGTGTGGATCTTCTGATGTGCACCTAACTGTGACGTCTGTGCAAAACTCTTTCCACACTCAGAGCAGGAATAAGGCTTCTCCCTTGTATGAAATCTAAGATGTCTCTCCAGCTCTGAAGGCCTCAAATATGCTTTTCCGCAGTAATCACATTTGTAGTTTATCTCTCCAGTGTGGATCCTCATGTGTTCTTTAAGTTTTGATGATTGTCTGAAACTCCCCCCACACTGAGAACATGTGAACGGCTTCTCTCCCGTGTGAATCCTCTCATGTATTATCAGGGATTCTGACTGACTGAATCTCTTGTCGCAGTGTGAACACTTGTAAGGTTTCTCACTATTGTGAATCCTCTGGTGCACTTTCAAGGCTCTAACTCTAATAAAACTCTTCCCACACTCAAAGCACACATGCTCTTTCACACCAGTGTGGATCTTCTGATGGTCCTTTAAATAAGATCGACGTGCAAAACTCTTTCCACACTCAGAACATGAATGTTGTTTCTCCTTTGTACGGATGCTAAGATGGAGCTTCTTGGCTTCACTCCGTTTTTCACTCTCCTCCTTCACAGCCAGGCCTGAAAATGAAGTAATAAAAAATTGAATGATACATCATGTCAACAGACGCTCTAAGCAAAAGACGATCATGCCGCCCTCACAAGGTTTGGTGCAGACAAAAGTAAAGGTGTTGTTGGTGGAGAGCAGCTGTTGAAATGCATCAATCTGATTGAGTTTGCAGCTGGATGTTATTGATATTATTAGGAGATCGCTGACAGGAACCGTGAACAGCTCTGCAAGAGCGCGTCAGAAGCTCATATGCAAGTAGGGCTGCATGATTAATCGAAAAAAGATCTCGATTGGACCCTACACACGATCTTATTTCAGCTTTTCTACGATTCAGCCAATTATATTTTCAAGGTCAGGAGAGAAGCAAGGCAGTCGCACAAGTCTTCACAGCAACATTGACACCTTCAAATAGTGTTAAAAGTGTCACATGCTGTATATATATGGTATAATTCAATCAAAAATGTCATGGCTGTCTTCATGTAATGATGTATTCGTGGCCGCAAAATCACATGTGAGCTGACCGCGATCTGCTTGTTTACTACCGAGAACATGCATGTGCTTGTTAATGACGCCTAGTTTAGTGAACACAACCTGCATAGGCTGTGAGTAACAGGTAATGAAGTTGTAAATAGCATTCAGTTTGTTACACAGAGCGATCGTTTTAGGGGCCGTGCGGGAGGTTTGATTTGCATGTGTTTTTTCTAACCGTGACAGCAGCCATGAGCCGCACTCGGAAGTGAAAGTGAAACCTGCGCACACATCACTTAAATGATCATATCGCATTTTAGAGTTATGATTACGGCTAGCATTTGATATGTTTTTTCTTTCATAGCAAACACAAAGTGCTCCGCATGAAAATAAATGTTTACTGTGTCAGTATAGCTACTCTAGCCTATATAATGTTGAATATAATGCAAGAAGGAGTCTGATAATGACAAATGTCTCAGTTTACCAGTGAAAACAAATGGTCTAACAATGTTGTCAATGACAGATGAAAAGCACATGTCTTAAACATAATAAATCAACTTTATAATTATGAATAGTTATATTCTGATGTCTTCATTTTACTGTGAATTAACAAACAGGACATATTGAAAGTCTGTTCAAGTCCACCATAATGACTGTACAAAATTTAGCATTTTAACCAACAGTAGACCTACACACAGGCCTAATATTATTATTGTTCTACCATACGTTTGAGAATTAATAATAATAGGCTAATCATATTAACCTTTATTTTACATTTACAGAATCGTGAGAAAATCCTGATCTTGATTTTAAGCAAAAAAAAAAAAAAAAATCGTGATTCACATTTTAGCCAGAATCGTGCAGCCCTATATGCAAGTTTATTTTACATTCTATGGCAGAAACACCATTGAGCCTCGCTAGATCCCCCTGTATTGATGTGTGTCCGTTATAAAAACCTCACAGGGCATTAATTTGGACAACTTTGTGGATGTATTAAATAGTTTACACAAAATACATAAAGAGAGACTTTCACTTCATGCATAGTTTGTGAATAGTACAAGCAAGTCTGTTCAGTTGCGGACGCGATCATGAGGCTGTTTTTGCACCAGGTTAGAAGTAATAAATCAGAGAACTGGAAAAAGGGCATTACTTTGATCATTTTAATATAGCATATTAATAATGAAATACAAAATTTATAGTATAATATTGAGATTAGGGATGGGTATCGTTAAGGTTTTAACGGTATTACTACTTTTATCAATACCACTTATCGGTTCGGTGCTTAAACTGTTCTCTTATTGGTACTTTTGGAATTTTATTTTATTAAAGTCACCCTTTGTGACTATACAGATCTTATACAAACACAAATAGCTTGTCACACTTCAACGACAACTCAAAACATGAAACAACATCATGTGACCATTTTACGCCAGAATTATCCTAAATCATATGACCTGGAAGGGCTGGATCTTTAGATGATCTACTTACTGTGAATGAGTTTTCTGTGTCTCAGTAGAGAAGATGATTGTGTGTAACTCTTCCCACAATCAGTGCAGTGATACGGTTTCTCTCCAGTGTGAATCCTCTCGTGTGTTATCAGGTGTCCTGATCGATAGAATCTCTTGTCGCAGTGTGAACACTTGTAAGGTTTCTCTCCAGTGTGGATCCTCATGTGAATATTGAGAGCGCATTTGTAGCTGTAACTCTTTCCACACTGAGTGCAGGTGAAACCTTTAACGGCTGATCGCGTCACTGAAAAACTATGTTCAGTCTCTGATTTAGTCATTTCTTCATTTCTAACATGATGTTTCTCCTCATCTTTACTCTCCTCCTTCACCACCACATCTGAAAATAAAGTAAACAAGATACATTTTATGAGGCTAGTTATAAAAAAATGTGTTAAAAGTGTAATAGGAAATCTTGGAAGATGCTAATGTTAGCCTGATAATGCACTGGAGAGGAGGATACATCCCGTAGTTTTACATTAAAGCAATAAATTTGCAGATGTTGTAATAATTTCAGTGCAAACCGGATGCGCAGAGATTTTCAATTACATATTTTTGAAAGGCAGTTCAGTCTATCGTAATGTTCGAACCAAATGTTTTGATTAGACAGTATTTTCTCAGGACGTCCGGGAAGACGATGTAAGGCAAGGTTGTCAAACTGCCCTGCACAGTTTAGCTCCAGCCCTGCTTACCTGTAGGTTTCAAACAAGCCTGAAGAATTCAATTATGCTGCGGTCACACTAGAGTTTGTGCGTGTGAAATTATCTCATACGGCGCTGAAAATAGGGGCAGGAGTAAATAAGATGATTAGCCATTAAATAAAAGTGAGCGATTGGTCCATGTTTTAAATTTCTGTCCAGAGAGGTCATGTTTTAATCTTCGATTGGTCTCTCGCAATCATGTGATACGATTTCGCAGGTCAGAGTTCACCAAGCTTGAACTTTCCAACGCAGCAAACTGCGAAACTTGTCGCACAAGCTTGCTTTTCCGGTCTGACGTATTCGCGTGGGTATGAATGGAAGTCTATGAGGAGAAAAAGAGCAGTGTGACCGCAGCTTGAGTTTGATCAGGTTTGATTAGGGTTAAAGCTAAACCAAGCAGAGATATGGCCTGACACCAAATTGATGTAAGGGATAAGTGGCAGATTGGATATGGCTGTAAGGTTCACTAGATGTTTGTTATTGATTGCACGAGAGAGCATAAAGTGGGAAGGCTCAGACACACTCTCCCAATTCAAAACTAGATTAAAGACCTATCTGTTCAGTAAAGCATACACTCAGTGCACCACTTAGCGGGCTTCCACACAGGTTCTGCATCTTATTTATATACACTATGAACAGCAGCTACGCTATTTATTCTCTTTATTCTCCATTTCCACCTTCCCGAGGCCCTCAGACTATGCAGAGTCACTGATTCGATCCAAGACCAACGACGAGATGATCCAAAGGTTTCCATATCCTGGACCAGGCCGTATCCTGAGCAGCTACTGTGATGGTCATGGAGGAGTGGAGAACATGAGACTGATTCCACATACAAATAAAGGTGAATTGAATTGAATTGAAATATTTGGTCAGTGTGTGAAATGTGGTAATACAATAAGTTAGAGTGTCCATAGTTGTCAAATTACCATTAACAGGCAACAAATAGGCACAATTGTGATACTCTTTGCTAGGGCTGCACGATATTTAAAGAACTGACATTGCAATATTGGGTTTTTTTTTATTATTATACTGTACACTGCGATAAGGATATGATTTCACGAGATGACTTGAGTAACCATTTGGAAAGAATTCACCATTTTAGGGAGTGGATCTGCATAAAATATACAAAAATATACAGATGAAAACATAAGTGACAGATGAAAAAATAACAGTGAAATAAACAGCGCTTGATGGTTTTTGGTGGAGTCAACCTCAGGGTTCAGAGAAAAGGCGTGAAGTGAAATTACTGTCCTATAATAGAAAACATCATATATAGATCAGTGGGTGAAAATACTGTTTATTAGGCACTTTAAAAGCAAAGCAGCAATAATTACAAACCAAACGTAATCCTTCATGGCTGACAGATACAATAACAATATATATGGAATTATTACTCCAGCCATTATTGCTTGTATTACTATTATCATTAATCATAACAATAATAACAATTAATATCAGAGTGATTTCTGAAGGATCATGTGACTGAAGAATGGAGTATTAAAGCTGAAAATTAATCTTTAAAAATCACTGAAAAAAATGATTAAATTAGATAGTAAACTACGTTTGAACAGTTATTTTATAGTGCAATAATAGTTCACGATTTGTACTGTATTTTTTTATTAAATAAATGCAGTCTTGGAGAGCAGGAGAAGCATTTAAAAAATCTTACTGACCCCAAACATTTGACCGGTAGTGTATATAATATTTTATAAGCGAAAATGTGCACCAAATATAAATCAGAGAGGTAAGACTTTCTCATTCAGAGTCTCACGTCAAGTTTTGTAAAAATCTATCTATTAAATGAATCAATCTTTTGAAAAAAAAAAACGTTGGCCAGAATTCTGCATTATAGACCTAAACAGAGAGAGCAATAACAGATGAAGCGAGACTGCAGTCAGATCGTAAAGCAGATCAATGTTGATCTTTCTTTCAAGATGTCCGTGCAGAAATGAACAAAACAACAGGCCAAAATATTATAAGATTAAAATATGTAAAAACTATCAGATGGTAATTTCATTCAATTGTTATAACGCATAAACAGCTCTCATTAATATTTCAGCATGGTTTCACTTTCGTATCATACATGACATGAAGCGCACATTTACCGGTAGGTATGAAATCCCGCCTTACTCCCCTCCGCTCTTCATATAGCCTTATATATGGCTTTTACACAACCATAATACACTGTGACGTAGCCTGGTAAGGTAGTTTGTTGGATCGTATTGCTTTCTCACTACAATCATCCGCTCCATAGTTCAATCAAGCTGCATTTGCGGGATTCACATATGCCAAATGAACCACGCTAACGGAGGAAATGAGGCAGGTTCCGAAACAGATGTCTATGTGTGAAATCTACCTAAGATTGTATTTGCACGCACTTGACAGACAGTCGCAGCCAAAGTAAACTTTTGTGACAAGACAAGACTGGCCTAATCGGGCCTGTAACCACTCTTTTCACTGGCCTGAGCGTCTTGCAGGCTGGCCCCGGGCCATCGGGCAGTCCTTACTGTCGAGCCCTGAACATTGAGTTTCAGAAACACAATAATCAAGTGAAAACGACCACTAGTCTTCATTGTATAAATAATTAAACAAATAATCTTTGTTCAAGTGCAAACTTAAGAATTTCTTGTGTCCAAATGGTTGAAATCTCAAAGGCACAGGCCTTAAAAATACTTTAAAGTGAAATCTTTCACATTAATAGAACCTATTAGATTAATTTCAGTTTTATTAATCCCAAAATGACATTGCACATTGTGATATCGGTGCTGAAACAATATATTGTGCAGCCCTACGTCTTGCTATATGATTTAGGTTGGAGCTAAAATACTTGTATGTTGTGATGTCAGTTTGTTTAGCTCTACAGTACATCTCATGCATCGCAGTATCAAACTATTAATTTTCCAATTACAGATGTGTCTCTATAGCAGCCCTAGGTGAAGCAACCTCTTCAACGTAGGGTCTCCCGAACAAGTCCTAACATATGCACATACTCGATTCTTTAATCTCATATTTATTACCATTTGACAGTAAAGGAGGAATGACGCCAAATAGAGCGAAGTGAAAATAATGTTTTTCTCACTAAAACAAAAGTGTCCAAACTCGGTCTTAGGGGCCGGTGTACTGCACAGCTTAGCTTTAACGTGCTTTAACACACGTGTCATGAAGTTTTCAAGTACACAAATAAAGCTGCGATCACACCGGGCTTTGTGTGTGCGAAATTCTGTCGTGCGGCGCTGCAAAAAGCGGCGGGATTAAACAAGATGATTAGACATTAAAAAAGCGAGTGATTGCTCCATGTTTTAAATTTCTGTCCACAGAGGTCGTGTTTTGATCCTTGATTGGTCTCACGCAGTCAAGTGATGCGATTTCGTAGGTCAGAGTTCATCAAGCTTGAACTTTGCACCGCAGCAACCTGCGAAACTTGACGCATGACCTTGCGTTTCCGGTCTGACGCATTCGCGTGCGTATGAATGGAAGTCTATGGGAGGAAAAGCCCAGTGTGACCGCAGCTTTAGACCTTGATTAGCTGGTTCAGGTGTGTCTGATTGGGGTTGGAACTAAACTATGCAGGACACCGGCCCTCCAGGACCGAGTTTGGGCACCCTTGCACTACAGTAAGACTTAAAGTACGCATCTGTAAATGTACTCTAAAAGTAAAAGTATAAACTTGTGCAAAAAATGTTTACTCAAGTTAATGTAACAAATTAAATGTATGTAGCACACTATGGCAAGGTAGGCGAGATGCATGTGCAAGTAATTTAGGCAGGTCCCATATTTTAAACATAAAAATTGTACTATATAATACTATATAAAATAAAAGGTAATATGAGAAAAAACTAAAACTGATTAAGTGTTTTATAGATTCACAACCTTGCTGTTCTTCAGCCTCATTGTTGAAGAGTAATGAATAAACACAAACCTATTAGTTCTTCAGTCTCTTCCTGTTTAATTCTGCAGGGTTCTGGATCACTCATCTTCTCACTGTCCTTCAATAAACTCTGTCTTTGCAGATTTCTCTTCTTCCTGATGGTCTGATGCTCGTCTTCACTTGTAGACTGATGGGAATATTCCAGTATTTACAGCTGAACTGAAGGAAGATGAGCTGCAAATGAAGAAACAGAAAAACCTGCTTAATCTCAATCTAATTGAATAAATAAAGCATTATGATGGTTCCGTCTTGATACAATAGGCGATTACATAATTTGCTTAATTCTATTGAAAGTAGTCTGCTATTTGTAGATCTGAAGGCATCAGTATAAGTAATCAGGGAAAACCTTCACTATAGACAAAAAATAGAGAATTTTAGCAGCTCTGATAATATTGATGAGCCCCATGCTAACCACTCAAGAAACAGCAGCAGATCAGCTTGTTTTATACTGTTTTCAGGATAATGTTGTTTAAGAAATCTATATATACTTTAAATATCTAATATTCATACAATACAAAAATTTGATCGCCAATAGATACACGTGGTAAAGAAACTAACAAATCATAAAACCCTAACAAAAACCACGAAGCAATATTTTTATGTTTTTGTGTAAAAATTGATCATATTTTGCGATACTCCAATCGTTAAAAACAAACACACTAACGGAAAAACACAAACACATTCATTCATATTGTCCTCTCAGAGCTGCTCGCCGCCTGCTGTATTGTTTTAGTCAGCAGACACACAGATAGAGGTGAACTCAATGCAGAAACTAGTCGCAGATTGTCGCTTTAATAAACTGTAAAGTGTGTTTTATTGTTGTGTAAACACGAGAAAAAGCGTCAACGACTCACCTCAGCTCTGGAAACTCGACGCTGAATGAACGCGTCAGTGCTGACGTGATCGCGGCGAGGCGGGAGGACCGTCAAAAACGCGCCAAATAACAAACCAAAAAACAATTGCTTAAGTTTATCGCTTATGTTATAATTACTGTCCTATAGTAGAGAACATCATATATAGCTCAGTGGGTGAAAATATTGTTTATTAAGCACTTTAAAAGCAAAGCAGCAGTAATTACTAAGCAAACGTAATCCTTCATGGCTGACAGATATAGCCAATATAAAATGATATGTTCCTCGAGTAACTACCATCAGTAAACAAACGCTTTTACTAAATATCACAATACAATAAAGTTTAAAATAATTAATAAAGAGTTTAATAAGCATTTAAAAATGACTGGCCTACTTAAAAGCTAATTAAATAAAAAACATAACGTCGGTATACAGTTACACATAGTCTGTATTTCTTATATGTTGAGTCTCATCCCGGGACAACAGACCACTTCGAGAAATGTAAGCAAAAACAATGGTCCCAACGTATTTTCTGTTGTATATATTTTTATAGCTTCCGAAATTCCAAAAAGAGTCACATATTAAAATATAATGTTATGAAAGCTGTTTTAACATTAAGTTATGATTGAACTGCCTCTTGTTAGTTATGAAATAGCTTGATAACAAGCAGGAAATGTTCATGGGCCAATAACATGACCACCTTGAAATGGTCTATAATCATTACATCATCGTAAATGACGTCAATAAGTTGTGACTAGGGCTGTGCGATTAATCAAAATCAAAATCTCAATCGTGATTTGAAACATTGCGATTAGCTAATTGCAAGAGGCTGCGATATGAAATACATATTATTTAACTTCCCCCACACAGAGCAAACGTGTGACTGTCATCTGTGTGTGGCTTACTAGCCATTTGAGTGAGCACACTTTCGTTCTGCCCAATCAGAATTGCGCAAACTATTCGGAATGCCCACAATAAAAAAAAAACAAACAAACCAGAAAGCGACTGGGATGATGGCGTCTGCCGCTTCAGAAATATTAACAGATGAATTAATATCAAAGAAAACCAGCACGTCGGTAATATGGGAATATCTTGGTTTTAAAGTCACAGACACCAAACAAAACCAGGTAATTTGTAAAAGCTGTCGCAGAATTGTTGCCACACCACAAGGAGATACAACAACCAGCACCTAAAAAAAGCACCACAGGCGGCTACATGAGGAGTGTCTTGCTAAAAAGTCAACAAAAAGTTTTGCCAGTGACAATCAAGTAGTACAATTTCAAGACACGTGAGGGAAAGTACAATTTCAGAGTTGTTTGCTAAATAGAAGTTGATATCTTTTCAGTTCCACTCATGGTATTTCAGCAGGAAGAAGCTACAATACAGGTTATTGGGCTCAAGCTACAAAATTAAATCACAAATAAAATCGAAACCGCAATATCTGTCAAGAAAAAATTAGCAATTAGATATTTTCCCCAAATAGCACAGCTATATGCACATAAATAGCACATTTGTGACAAAACAAATTGGCTGCGTTCCAATCCACTTTTAGATACACATTCGAAAATTTCCCTAAACACTTGCCACAGCCATTTTAAAGTGTGTCCCACTTCATCAAATGACACACCCTAGATCAGGGATCACCAAACTTGTTCCTGGAGGTCCGGTGTCCTGCAGATTTTAGCTCAAACCCTAAACAAACACACCTGAACAAGCTAATCAAGGTCTTAAGCTGCGGTCACACCAGAGTTTGTGTGTGCGAAATTCTGTCGTGCGGCACTGCGAAAAGGGGCGGGATTAAACAAGATGATTAGGCATTAAAAAAACGAGCGATTGCTCCATGTTTTAAATTTCTGTCCAGAGAGGTCGTGTTTTGATCCTCGATTGGTCTCACGCAGTCAAGTGATGCGATTTCGCAGGTCAGAGTTCACCAAGCTTGAACTTTGCACTGCAGCGACCTGCGAAACTTAACGCATGACCCTGCGTTTCCAGTCTGACGCATTCGCCTGCGTATCAATGGAAGTCTATGGGAGGAAAAGTCCACAGTGACTGCAGCTTTACTTGGTATTCTTGAAACACCTAGGCAGGTGTGTTGAGGCAAGTTGGAGCAAAACCCTGCAGGGCACCGGACCTCCAGGAACTAGATTGGTTGCCTTAGATTTTGGCCTGCCTTGACACCCCTGGTTTAAGGCAATCAATTTAAACCCATTTAGATGATACCAAACCAGTCAGTATCTGTTTTGAGCATAGAGTCGCCTTTACATAGAGTCGATCAGATTGTTTATTGCGGACTGTGAAATGTTGGTTGACTCCTCTACAATGACTGTGAGGTTGCTGAATATTGTCTGAAATTGCAACACGCCATTGCATATGCCAAAACATGCTCAAAATGTGACATGTTCAGTGAGTATGCTGGCTATGCAAGAACTGGGATGTTTTCAGCTACCAAGAATTGGATGCGTGAGGTTGCTGGATATTGGCTGGAACTGGAACACGGTGTAGTATACAGCTAAAACATGCTCAATAAGTGACAGAGTCTATCAGATTGTTGATTGCGGACAGTGAAATGTTGGTTGACTCCTCTTCAATGGATGCGTGAGGTTACTGGATATTGGCTGGAACTGCAACACGTTGTCGTTTACGCCGAAACATGCTCAGTACGTGACATGTCAGATGAATATAGCTGGCCACATAGGAACTGGGATGTTTCCAGCTTCCAGGAATTGTGTACAGATCCTTCATCATGTGGCCATGCATTATCATGCTGCATGAGCTAATGATCCTGGATGAATGACACAACAATGTTTGCAGTCTGCCCTGTATAGTGAAAACCGAGTGTTAAGAGCTAATTGTGATAAATTGTTTCCTATTTTGAAATGATTGGAATTTATTAATATACCAACAGTTAACAAATCTGATGTTGGTAAATACAGTTTCCAGTAAGGTAAATTAAAGTGTAAAACTCTTTACTATCAAAGAACTGATTGTGTCTCCTTTGCATGAACGTTAAGATGCTTCTTTAGTTGTGTAGACCTCAAAAACGCTTTGCCGCATTGATCACATATGTGTTGTTTCTCTCCAGTGTGAATCTTCTGGTGCTGTTTCAACGCTCGAGGTCTAAGAAAACTCCTCTCACACACAAGGCACACATACTTTTTAACACCAATGTGGATCAGCTCATGGTCTTTTACAAGTGATGGACGTGCAAACGTTTTTCCACACACAGAACATGGATAAGGCTTCTCCTTTGTATGAACTCCAAAATGGACCTTCAAGTTTGAAGCCTTCAAAAATCTTTTTCCGCATTGATCACATTTATGTGGTTTCTCTCCAGTGTGGGTCATCATGTGTTCATTAATTTGTGATAAATATCTGAAACCCTTCCCACACTGAGTGCATGTGAACGGTTTCTCTCCGGAGTGGATCTTCTGATGTGCAATTAAATATGAACGATGTGCAAAACTCTTCCCACACTCAGAACACAGATGTGTCTTCTCCTTTGTATTGATGCTATGATTGGCTTTTCCACTTTCCTCTTTCGTTACCATCAGGTCTGAAAAGTAAGTAAAGAGAACAATTTCATTTTAGGAGAGCAATGTGATTTAGGGAAGCAGAATGATTAAATCAATGATCAATTTATTTTCAATGACCCTTTTATCTGATGGTCAATTGTCGATATGGGCTCTTGACAACCCTACTGTGTATAAAAAACCTCACGTCTCAGCTCAAGCAGAGTCAAAACAGTAGCAAGTGAAAGCATTTAGACTAGGAGTGTGACGAGATCTTCTGATATCTGATGTGTCTCGCAAGATCTGTGTCTCTCAGAGTCTAACTCCTAATCAGGCCTTTTTCTTTTGACACACAAAGCAGCAACTCTGAACCAGGAAAAGTGGTTATAATCTATCTTAATTAAAGTTACAATTGCTTGTGTCTAAACACTTTATATTCTTTTGCGCCTGAATGTTTACATAGTCACAGGCCTTAAAAACGCATGCAAATGGTAAACTTTCACTTAAACTTAAGTGGTAAACTTGGTCAACTATAATCCCATCATATAAACTCAACATTGCATATTCTGTGGTGTGACTATTGCGGATGCGCACATTGCAATATCGATGCTGAAATGATACATTGTGCAGCACTAATCTTCTTATGTGGTTATAGAATTGAATATATAATTTCAAATATTAACAAAATAGCCAGTCAATCATTTTATATATAGTGCAATGCCTTTAACAACCTATGAAAACATTACTTATTTCACAAAAACTTAAGCATGGCCATCGCACTGTGAAGAGGACAGACAGGTTTGTGCAGATAAAGGCAGAATGAGGAAGGTGGTTTACCTGTAGAAACACACACTCTCTCTTGCTCAAAAAACCCATCCCCCCTTCCCCCTTTTTACTCTAGTACTAAATTCTCAGAGCGCAAATAGTTCCCTTTCAGGTCAGGAGCCATTATGTTGAAAACATTATGGGTTGTGGCCAGATGACCAATCACTCTAAAGAATAGAAAAATGGGCCAATAAATGCCTATGAATTAGCAAAGAACCTTTACAGGTGCAGCCAATCACTAATCAGGGAGTACATAAGCAGCACCTGGAGGAGCCTCTGTCAGACTTCACTTAAATACACACTGCTGCAGAGACCTCCTGGAATTTCCACGTTTTGCATTCAGAAGGTGAACGGCGCATTGGTGGCCGTCAAGCTGGGTTTTCTCCCGTCCCCTGGAGTTTCATTGGGTGCATATAAGAGCAGTCTAAAAGAGGAACAGGGTCTGAGAACGCGTCTTTTTCAAGATGTTGTACTGACTGTGAGTTTCTGTATGCGGTGATTTCCTAGCACTGGATGATGGATGTAAGACCGTGGCTTGTACTCGCAAAAGCACAAGCCAAACTTGTTGCTTTCCACAGAGCAGCGAACACTTGGACAGATCAGAGGACTTCAGTGGGAGATAATCAGTCAACCAAATCTGGACTGAGGACCTCCCACTCCTTCCTAGCATGCTCCAAGTTTCAGATGTGAGTGGCGGATTATCCACCAGGGTGACTGATTACTTGATGACAGCGCTGACCAGATGTCCATCACCGAGGGTGAACTGTGATCTGCTCCTGCCCTCTAAGGTCCAGAACATAGAATCCTTACCCACGCTGCTTCAGAGGTTGGGCTAGAGGTGTTCCGGTACTATGGTCCTCGATCAGTTGGGGCAAGCTCTCCCCTATGCAGAGTATCTCATATCATTGAGCTGGACTTGATCTCCATGACAGTGTGTCTCACTTTGAATATGTTGGGTTGATGCTGGGCTGTTTGAAATGTTTTTACAGGAAAACAGTGGTCCCACAAAAGTTTTTTTCAGAGGCTCCTTTTTTCATATGGCACCCACAGCCACTATTACGGTGCTCATGCTACATGTGTGTGTCTAAGCTTGGTCTCCATCTGCTCCTCTGGAGTCATGCGCAGTTGAAATCACTGCATGCCATTCACATCACAGGCGGGCTCAACCATGCAGCCGACGCACTCTCATAGTAGTTCATGCTTCCAGACGAATGGAGACTCCACCCCGCTGTGGCTCAGCTGATTTGGGAGCAATTCAGAGAAGCCCAGGTTGACCTGTTTGCTTCTCCCGAAACCTCATTACCAGTAGTTTTTATGCACTGGCTCACAACTTGCCATGGGGCCTGTGCAAATATGCGCTTCCCCCAGTGAGCCTACTCGCACAGACCCTGTGCAAAGTCGGATGATGAGGATGACGAGGAGCAGGTCTTGCTTGTTGCAGCTCTCTGGCCCAACCGGACATGGGTACCAGAACTCACACTACTCGAGTCAACGTCTCCTTGGACAATTCCTTTGAGGAATGACCTCCTTTCTCAGGGACAAAGCACCATCTGGCACCCATGCCCAGATCCATGGAACCTTCACGTGGGGTCCATAGACAAAGCACAGAAGACCTAGGTGACATACCGTTCGCAGTAGTTGACACCATCACTTAGGCCAGAGCCCCCAATACGAGACACACCTACGCCCTAAAGTGTAGTCTATTTGTTGAGCTGTGTTCTTCTCGACCAAAAGACCCCCAGACATGCCAGATCAGCTATGTACTCTCCCTCCCTCGGAAAAAGCTGAAGCAGAGGTTGTCATCCTCCACACTGGAGGTGTATATGTCACCGACATCTCGGTTCATCATGATGCAGTACATGGTGGCACATTAGGATGACATATTCTGATCATCTGGTTCCTCAGAGGTACGAGGCAGCTAAATCCATCTCGTCCAACCCTCATGCCATCCTCTCTGTAGTTTTCTCTGGACTATGGGAAGATCCATTTGAACCACTCAATTCAGTATCTTTAAAAATTCTGTCGATTAAGACACTTCTGTCTGGAGCTGGAGTCATTTTTTTTATCAAAGAATCATGTCCAGACTTTCACATTATCCTGAGACCCTGGCTCGGCGATGTGCCAAAGGTTCCTACCACCCCTTTAAAGACCAGTAGTGAACCTGTAAGCACTGCCTATCGAGGAGGAAAACCCAGCCCTTTTATTATTGTGTCCGGTGACCACTTTTATTTGGACCAAACTCAGAGCATAAGATTCTCTGAGCCGCTCTTTGTCTGTTAGTGGTCGGGTGAAGGGAAGTTCCATATCCAAACAGAGGCTAACTCACTTGTTAATAGATGCCATACTCATGCCAAGATGAGCCGTGTCCCCCAGGAGTGAAAGCACATTCTACTTGGAGTGTTGTTTCCTTTTGTGTCTTAGCACGCAGTGCCTCTCTAAAAGACAACTGTAGAGCTGTGGGCTGGGCAACACATAACACATTTGAAAGGTTTTATAATCTCCAGGTGAAGCCCGTTTCCACCTGATTGCTGCGCCATTCTTTCTACTCTGAGATGCATAAGCTTTTTCAACTCTGCTAATAAGTTCCCCACCTGGTGAACCCTAGGAATTTCCTCTGAGGCCCCTAACATTCGAGGAGGATGCTTGGCCCATTAGGTTGTCTGGTATGCCCAGTTGGTCAACCCACATTCTGGGGATCGGTGTCTGCTATGCACATCCCCACTCGGTGATGCCATATGCTTAGTCAGCATTTCAAAAAATGAGATTTACACTAGGTTCACGGCAGTTACGACTCCCTTGTTAATTCTAGTATTCCTGGTGATTTAAAGCACCAGGGGATGTTGGACAGTTACATGTAACAGATTCAGCAACTTTGGTACATTCCATACATTAACCCTGACGTTTTTAACTTAAAGTAATGTTTTTCCGACCTGAAAGAGAACATCTTGGTTACTGTTGTAATCCTCGATTCCTGGAGGGAATGGAGACATTATTTCCCACTGCCACAGTCGCTGAATAACCAGCTGAATGTGGTTGGCTCCACAATGGTAAGTCTGAAAACTGTATTTATATTGCACTATATATATTTGCAGAAAAACAAAATATTGCAATGTCATATTTTTCCGATATCCATATGAACGGTCATACCAGCTTTCACTTATTTTAACTGCTAATTTATCGTCATCAATAGTATTTTACGTTAAAATATTTTTGACAGCATTATCAATTGATTACACTCCTATTAATGTTTTCAATGCTTTCTATTTTTTTTTATTTGTTATTCCACTAGGGACATCTCCTGAGGGTGGCACAGCGGCCTTCTGATGATCTTATATAAACACACACAGCTTGTCGAATTCTAAAGACAAGGAAAACATGAACCCACATCATAGGTCCCCTTTAGATAAGCGTTATCAACTTCACAATAATCATAAATATCATGACCTGAAATGGCTGGATCTTTAGATTATCTACTTACTGTGAATGTTTAATGTGTGTGTTCGTAGAGAAGATGTATTTGAGAAACTCTTCCCACAAGCAGTGCAGTGATACCGGTTCTCTCCAGTGTGAATACTCTCATGTTTTTTCATGGTATTTAAAGCCCTGAATGTCTTCTCGCAGTGTGAGCACTTGTAAGGTTTCTCTCCAGTGTGTGTCCTCTCGTGTATTTTCATGGTTTTTGAATACCTGAATGTCTTCTCACAGTGTGAACACTTGTATGGTTTCTCTCCAGTGTGGATCCTCATATGAAGAATGAGATGGTAATTGTGCTTAAAACTCTTTCCACACTGAGTGCAGGTGAAAGTTTTTTCTTGATGTTTCTCCTTATCTTCATTCAGTTCTTCACTCTCCTCCTTCACCATCACATCTGAAAATTTATTAAATAAGGGCTAGTTTTTAAAAGTTCCTTTAGAAAGTCTTGACAGTTCAATCATTATTAAAGACATTCAAAAATGTTCCAGTTACTTTAAAAGCAGACATCTGGGCTCATTTCTCTGCTTGTGGGTTTGTTGGGACAGTTTTGAATGTCTTCTGTCTTCCTATCTTTCTTTGAGGAACAGTCTTTCACTGACACTGAAGGTACAACAGAACCCAAAATTTCCTGTGTCTGTGCTAAGCAGAATACCAGCATCTGCTGTGTCCTTTATTGTTGTTTATGGAGTCGTTTACTTTGTGTCAAAAATGTATGGACAGTGCGACTCGCACTACTTACTCTTTGTATTTGCACTTGCTTCTTTTTTAAATAATGAACTTGCGTTGGCAAAAGATGTAATATGTGAACAGCCTAAATGGCTTAAGAGAATCATGACAAAACAACATCATCCTTATAAAATTTAGCATTATATACATTCTATCAACTCCACAATTATCCTAAATAATACAACCTGGACCTTTAGATGATCTACTTACTGTGATAGTTTTTTGTGTGTAATCGTAGAGAAGTTGAATATGCGAAACTCTTCCCACAAGCAGTGCAGTGATACGGTTTCTCTCCAGTGTGAATCCTTTCGTGTTTTTTTAGGTTTCTTGAACAGCTGAATCTCTTCTTGCAATGTGAACACTGGTAAGGTTTCTCTCCAGTGTGAGTCCTCTCATGTACTTTCAGATGTTCTAGAAGTCTGAATGTTTTGTCGCAGTGTGAACACTTATAAGGTTTCTCTCCAGTGTGGATCATCATGTGAAAAATGAGAATGCGTTTGCGCCCAAAACTCTTTCCACAATGAGTGCAGGTGAAAGTTTTTTCTTTACTTCTGACATGATGTTTCTCCTTATCTTCACTCTCCTCCACCATCACATCTGAAAATGAAGTAAACATTATTTTAAGAGGTTAGTTTTTAACAATTTCTTTTGAAAGACTTGACAGTGCAATCATTACTGACTAAAATACATGTGTGCAAACTGTAAATATTGTAAATATCTGGGCATTTGTCTGGTTGTGGGTTTGCTGGGACAGTCTTTATCCTAAATAATGCAACCTGGACCTTTAGATGACTTACTTACTGTGATGTTTTTTTGTGCGTAATTGTAGAGAAGAAGAATATGTGAAACTCTTCCCACAAGCATTGCAGTGATACGGTTTCTCTTCTGTGCGAGTCCTCTCGTGTGATTTCAGGTCTCTTGAATTACTGAATCTCTTGCTGCAGTGTGAACACTTGTAAGGTTTCTCTCCAGTGTGGATCCTCATGTGTTTATTGAGAGTGCTTTTGCAGCGGAAACTCTTTCCACACTGAGTGCAGGTGAGACTTTTTACAGCTGTTCCTTTCACTGAAATACTATGTTCAGTCTCTGATTGGGTTTTTTCTTCACTTTTGACATGATGTTTCTCCTCATCTTCATTCAGTTCTTCACTCTGACAGTTCTTCCTCCTTCACCATCACAACTGAAAGTTAATTTTAAGAGGTTAGTTTTTAACAGTTCTTCCTAAGCAAATAAGTTTATTTAAGAGGCTAGCTATTAGCTTTGTTAACAGCACAGGACTGAACAGTGCAAGAAAATGGTGAGGAAGGCGAGATCGATGCGCAAGTGATTAAAAATGCTCCACATATTTTAAAAGCCTCATCTGGGCACATTTGTCTGCTTGTAAGTTTGCTGGGACAGTCTTTCACTGACACTGAAGGTACAACAGAACCAGAACCCTGCTAAAGCTCAGTGTAAAACTCCATCTCTCCACTCACAGCAGCAGAACACAGCGCTGAACATGTGCTTGTTGATTATCTGATGTTTGATGCAGTCAAAAAGTGTTTTTTAGCTAAATTAAAGGCTCAATTCGGTTCATATTTCTAAAATCTTGTATTTAATGACAAAATTGCAAACATGAAGGAAAATTAAGGATGCAGTGCATAAAAAGTAATATTAAAAAGAACTAAAATTAGTGAAAATGTAAAGATTCACAACCTCACTGTTCTTCAGCCTCATTAATGAAGAGTAATGAATAAACACAAACCTATGAGTTCTTCAGTCTCTTCCTGTTTAATTCTGCAGGGTTCTGGATCACTCATCTTCTCACTGTCCTTCAATAAACTCTGTCTTTGCAGATTTCTCTTCTTCCTGATGGTCTGATGCTCGTCTTCACTTGTAGACTGATGGGAATATTCCAGTATTTACAGCTGAACTGAAGGAGGACGAGCTGCAATAAAGTAAACAGAAAAAATCTGAATAATTCACTCTAATTAAATAAATCATTATAATAGTTATATATTGTGGATCAGTGGTTCCCAAAGTGGGGGTCGAGATTATGACGGGGTCGCTCTGTGATTTCCAAAAGTCAAATAAATTTGCTTAAACTATTAGAATTACCATATTTTACCCACAGAAGATAAAAAATAGTAGTAATACTTACATAATCATGCAAACAAAAAGCCAGCAGCCTTTCAATTCTTTCATAGAATTGGTGTGTTTACAGAGGGCTGGGCGATATAGCAACAATGCAATCTCGATAATTATTTTTCATTTTGAACGATTACGATATATATTTATAGATATAAGTTGATAAAGCTTAATTTAGATTGATTTTATAGCACTGGGTTAAACTTTCTGACACCTCATTCATTCATTCATTTTCTTTTCGGCTTAGTCCCTTTATTTGTCAGGGGTCGCCACAGTGGAATGAACTGCCAGCTCATCCAGCACATGTTTCACACTTTGTGGATTACCTTCCAGCCACAACCCAGTATTGGGAAACATACATACACACTCGTTCACAAACATGCACCACGGACAATTTAGCTTACCCATTTCAGCTATAGCGCATGTCTTTGGACTTGTGGGGGAAACTGGAGCACCCTAAGAAAACCCATGTGAATACGAGGAGAACATGCGAAAATCCACACAGAAATAGGTTAATATTATATGAAAAATTAATAAAAGACTATCAAAAAATATATGGCAGTTTGATTGTTTTCTATTGTCAGCATGCTCCTGTTTATATAGGCCTACTGTTGTGTGTGCAGCTTTTGGACATTTATAACCACCTCAGAAGATACTGGGGGTCGCAAGTCGCCGGCTGTAAAGTTTGGAAATCCCTGTTGTAGATAATACAACAGGTGTTTATGCAATTTGCTCAAGTCTATTGAAACAAAAGAAGTCTGATATTAGTAAATCTGAAGCCTTCAGCATAAGGAATGGAGTAAAAACAGGAACTATAGACATGAAATAAAGAGGATTTCAGCAGCTCTGATAATATTGATGAGCCTCAGACTATAAACAGCAGCAGATCAGATCATTTTATACTGTTTGCAGCATAAATAGTGTAGTTCAAGCAACGAATATTTAATTTTTTATAAATCTATAAATACTTTAAATGCCTAATATTCACACAACACAAAAACTTGATTGCTAACGTCTATGGGGTATGCAAAAAGAGAAATCCAACATAACAGAAATAGCTTATGTTTTGGTGTAAAACTGCCAAACTACATTCATAGATCATATTTTGCGATACTCCAATCGGTAAAAACGAACACACTTAACAGAAAAACTCAAACACATTCACTCATATTGTCCTCTGAGAGCTCCTCTCTGCCTGCTGTATTGTTTTGGTCAGCAGACACACAGATAGAGGTGAACTCAATGCAGAAACTAGTCGCAGATTGTCGCTTTAATAAACTGTAAAGTGTGTTTTATTGTTGTGTAAACACGAGAAAAAGCGTCAACGACTCACCTCAGCTCTGGAGACTACGCTGAATGAACGCGTCAGTGCTGACGTCATCGCGGCGAGGCGGGAACTAGTGATCGTCAAAACCGCGCCAAATATCAAACAAAACACAATTGCTAAATGTAGAGAAAAAGCGTGAGGTGAAATTACTGTCCTATAATAGAGAACATCATTTATAGATCAGTGGGTGAAAATACTGTTTATTAGGCACTTTAAAAGCAAAGCAGCGATCATTAAAAAGAAAATGTAATCCTTCATGGTTGAAGAATATATAAACAATATAAAATGACCCTTTTCCTGAAGTAGAGGAGAGCGGGGCACAAAGTAACACTTTTTGGTTTTGGTCAAATAATGAACAAAGTAATTGGGTTACACAAACCATATTTTTATACCAATAACACACAAGCCTCTCCTACAAATTAGCACTGAAATTATGATCGCCGGATCTATGGTTTCTGTGCAGTATTGCCAAAAGTGCCAGGAGTAAATGTTATTACTTACCCCACCTGCAGGGCAAGTTGTAACAGACAGAGGGTTGTTGTAACAAATGCTTACAAAGGCAGATTTCACACAGTTAATTTAATACCTGTTTACTTTAAATGGTAGCTATATTTCCTCAGTAATTGGATCATTTCCTTTTTATTCTACATAGCACAGTATGTTTATTTATTTATTTGTTTATTGGATGAACACATTTGAATTTGTTTACATTTTTACCCATTTATCATACAATGCATTTATTTACATTATTAGCAATAAAA
Source organism: Danio aesculapii (assembly GCF_903798145.1). Classification (NCBI taxonomy): domain Eukaryota; kingdom Metazoa; phylum Chordata; class Actinopteri; order Cypriniformes; family Danionidae; genus Danio; species Danio aesculapii. The sequence continues at coordinate 3,495,388 of NC_079456.1, read as the reverse complement.
TATTTTTTTACTATAAAAAAAAGCAATAAAAAAAAACATTTTAATATAAAAAGTTCTCAACAAACTCAAAATTCAAAAAATTATTTAGTAAGTTTAATTGGAGTCCAACCCCGCTAACCCCGCTGTGTCGTGTTTTCTTCAAAACTAGCTAGCAGTAACTGTGTTTCTTATATCTTTCAAAATGGTTTCATCTTTTAGCCTAGAACACCATCGTCACAACAATATAAGATTTGACGCTCATACTTTCACCTTTTTTTAATTAAAAAAAATATTGACTATAACAAAAAATACTTTTATGCAGCAAAAATGGTTTCTAATCCAAATTTCGCTGAACTTTAAATAATGGCAGGATGACGTCTGGTGACGGATGCATGCCATGGTTTACCCTAAGCAAATACTTAAGTCTGAGTTACATTTAACCCCGCGTTACTTTGTGTCCTGCGCTCCCCTAACTACCATCAGTAAACAAACGTTTTTACAACATATTACAAGATGATTAATAAACATTAACATTTAAAAAATGACTAGCCTATTTAAAAGCTAATTAAATTAAAAGCATATATAATATTGGTATACAGTTTTAGAAATAACAATAAAAGTTTAAATAACTTATTTTTCTTGAATGTGTAAAGTTTATCTTTCTGACTGATACGTCACAGCATCATCTGAACTAAACTTGGACAACTGAATCAGTTCTAATGAAATGAGAAAAGCGAAGACTTGCTTAGTTTGCATTGCGAAACTTAATTGTGAGAATCTTGTCAGATCATGGTGATGTTTAAACTGACTGATATATGACTAGGTGCTAGAGCTCCACGATTCTGGTTAAAACAAGCATCATGATTCTTTTGCTTAAAATCAAGATCACGATTTTCTCACAAATCTGTAATGTAAAATCAAGGTTAATATTTGTAGGCTATTATTATTGTTATTTCTCAAACATTTGGTAAAACAACAGTAATAATATTATGCCTATGTGTTGGTCTTCTGTTGCTTAAAATGCGAAATTTTGTTTAGACTTTGAATGGTGGACTTGAACAGAATTTAAACTTGTTCTGGTTGTTATTTCACAGTAAAATCATGACATCAGAATGCAACTCCACTGAAAAAAAGTGTTGCATGCAAAACTGTTGCAAACAATTTATTTGTGTTGAATTTAACCAAATTAAATGTAATAATGTTCAACTTAATTTGTTTGTTTAAATTCAGCCCAAATACATTTTTCACAACCACGTAACGTAAAAAAATTGAGTAAATCTAAGGAATCATCTTTGAATCATTTTTTTCAGTGTATTCATAATTGTAGTGTTATATTATTATATTTGAGACATTTGCTTGTCATTTGTCATTGACAACATGATTAGACCATTTATTTCACTTGTAAAATGAGTCCCTCTTTTACTCTGTGTTCGCTATGAAAGAAAAAAACGTATCAAACGCTTGTCATAATCACAACTCTAAAATGCGATATGATTATTTAAATGATGCGTGCGCAGGTTTCACGTTCACTGCCGAGTGTGGCTCATGGCTGCCGTCACTTTGAGGAAAAAAAAAACATGCATGCAAATCTGCTTCCCACGCGGCGCCCAAACGATCGCTCTGTGCAGCAAACTAAACGTTATTTACAAATGTATTACCAGTTATTCACAGCCTATGCAGGTTCTGTTCACTAAAGTGGACATCAATCGTGTGACATTTTTGGGTGAATAATACTTTATAAATACAGTATGTGACACTTAACGGCATTTGGAGATGTCCATGTCTCTCCATGTTGCTGTGAAGACTTGTGCGACCTCCTTTACACTTCTCTCCTGACCTTGAATATATAATTGGCTGAATAATTAATAATTATTGGCTGAATCGTACGAAAACTGAATTAAGACAGCATGTAGTGTTGAATCAAGATCGCAATCTTTTTTCGCTTAAGTGCAGCTATAATAGGTGCTAAACCCTGTAGGGACACCGGACCTCCAGAACAGAGATTGGTGATGCCTGGTCTACAGCATGGGTCTCAAACTCAATTCCTGAAGGGCGGCAGCTCTGCACAGTTTTGCTCCAACCTTAATCGAACACAGCTGATCCAAATAATCAAGTTGTTCAAAAAAAGTCTCGAACACGTTGATTAGTTGCATCACTTGTATGTCCAAACTCTAACTTGCCTCAACACACAGGCATACGGGTTTCAAGTATACCTAATAAGACCTTGATTAGCTTGTTCAGGTGTGTTTGATTAGGATTGGAGCTAAATTCTGCAGGACACCGGACCTCCAGGAACAAGTTTGGTGACCCCTGCTGTAGACGTAAAAGAATAAGGCTGCGTTACATTACACTTCAGCTTCTATATGCCCCAGAATGCAATGCAGTTGTGACATCACAACATTGTAGGTCCCAAGTGCTTAAGGGTTGAAGGCAGTGGTGTCCAAACTCGGTCCTGGAGGGCCGGTGTCCTGCATATTTTAGTTCCAACCCCAATGAAACACACCTGAACCAGCCAATCAAGCTCTTTCTAAGTATACTAAAACTTCCAGGCAAGTGTGTTGAAGGAAGTTATAGCAAAACTATGCAGGACACCGGCCCTCCAGGACCGAGTTTGGACACCCCTGGTTTAAGGCATTCAATTTAAACCCATTCAGATGTTCCGCCAGTAGTGGACACTAATGTAATCAATGATGTACATCTGAGTCGACGAGATGAAGGGAATCTAGCGAGTGGAAAAATTGGACTGGAAAGCAGCCACTGGGATCCATTTAATTAATTTAGGTTTATTTATAACTCATTAAGCACATTAAAAACAACCAGGGTTGACCAAAGTGATATCTACTCAAATATTATGTGCTGTCATCATGGCGAAGATAAATGAAATCAGTTATTAGAGAGGAGTTATTAAAACTATTATGATTAGAAATGTGTTGAAAAACTCTGCTCTCCGTTAAACAGAAATTGGGGGGGAAATTTACAGGAAGGCTAATAATTCTGACTTCAACTGTACATGTGACAGACACAAGAAATAAATTACAATATACCACACTTCCCATCACTAGTCAGAAGAACAATGAGATTCAGGAACTGATCCGGTTAAAATGTCTTGTTTGAGCCCTCCCATTACTGCAGCCGCCTACTCTTTCCTACATTTAGGTTATTAAACGAGACATAATGTAGATAAAAACCCTTTTAACTTAATCATGAGCTACTGTATATTAGGCATCTAAAATGCTATTAAAAGAGCACTTCATTTAATTATTAAGGTCAACGTGACACTTCATGGCTGCGAGATTGACAAGTAGAAAAATTATGTAATTACAATCACAGACGCCTGAACTTGCAGACTCTGAAGGCTTCCAAGCAGAATTATGTGATGCTGGAAATGCGATTGCTGAAATTTGGTGGTTAAAAACTAATTTATTAACATACTACTAATCAAAAACAGCAAAGCTATGAAATAAACAGAACAGAATAAAGGAAATAAACATTAAATGGAAAAAATATATTAAAAATAAATAAGTGACTCTTGTTTGGTCTGGTTTTAGGCCTAGCAGAGAAGGCTTTGCTGATTGAAAACCTTCTTAATGATAGATTAACGGCATTACAGGTGATGGATATGCATTAAGAGAATTCAACAGTCTGCAAAAATTAAGCTTTGTAATTTGTTCGTTTGCCTGTGATGGGCCATGCATTTCACAACTAGGTCTTCAGCTGTTATTATCATTAATTAATAGCATCATATTGACATCTCGGCAATACAATCCATAAATAATACTCAAAAATACAGTTACTGAAATACTGAAAATACAAATTACTGAAGCATCTATCACAAAAAATACAGTGACAAACCCTTATGTAGTTTGTGGTCAACTATGGTGATCCTAAATTAATCTATCTTTGCAGTTACTAACCATGTTAACTTTAGTGAAACCATGGTCAATGCACCAAAAAAAAAACAGCTACTATAAAAAAAACTCATGGTTAATGTTTGTTAGAGCAGCAGTGCCTCGGTTGAAGAAAAAGCCTAGTTAATACACTTTGACTTGGTTAATATTCACACTAAAGCTTAAACATGGTAAATATCATCACATATCTGCGAAGATAGCCATTTAAAAAAGTAAACAATTACAATTAACCTACCATATTCAAGTGTTTTTCTGCAAGATGGCCTTGCATAGCCAAATTGAAATCTGATTGGGTCAAGCAATGTAATGTAATGTATAGACGCCTGAACTGGCTGACTCTAAAGGCTCCAGGTAGAATTATTTGATGCTGGGAATGTGATTGCTCTAATGCTCTAATATAAACATATACTACTAGAAGCAATGCAACCAAAAGCAAAGCTATTAAGTAAAAGAGAACAGGTTATAGGAAATAAACATTGAATGGAATGAATAAATAAATAAATATATATTAAAAATAAATGAGTGACTCTGATGTTTGATCGGTTTTTAGGCCTAGCAGAGATGGCTTTGCTGATTGAAGTATAGTTAGTTTTATATTTACACATTCATACTTTCTCCCTAATTTAATTTCACAAAAGTATTCTTTGCAAATTCTCAATAGTTAAATCATATTAGCAGCCAATGGCTATCAAAGTACAACATTGTTCACAGTCAAATACATAGTGCTGATGTTGTTTTCAAGTCAGACATACATGTGATTTCAATCCCAATATTCAAAGTACCATGGTAAACAATATAGGGAGCTGAACAAGTTGTCACTGAACAAATGCGTGTATATAAAACCAACTTTACCTTAAGGCTTTGCTGGCCCTGACAGCCAAACCACTGTGTAACCACTGTATTTTGCATAATTACGATCAACCACAATAAAATTAAGGCAGCACTTTTGATTTTGCCCCCATTTTCAATGAGCTTGCCGAGATAATCCATACACCTGGCAGGTGTGGCCAGTCAGAAAACTGTCAGCAAACCAGTCAGTATTTGTTTTGAGCATAGAGTTACCTTTACATAGAGTCCATCAGGTTGTTGATTGCGAACAGTGAAATGTTGGTCGACTACTCTTCAATGGATGTGTGAAGTTAATGGATTTTGGCTGGAACTGGAACACGTCGTCGTATATGCCAAAACATGCTCAATACGTGACACATAGAGTCGAGCAGGTTGTTTATTGGGGACCTTAAAATGTTGGTTGACTCCTCTTCAATGGATACGTGAGGTGGCTGGATATTGGCTGGAACTGGAACACGTCGCCATATAAGCCAAAAAATGCTCAATACGTGACACATAGAGTCCATCTAGTTGTTTATTGGGGACTGTGAAATGTTGGTTGACTCCTTCTAAATGGATGTGTGAGGTTGCTGGATATTGGTTGGAACTGGAACACGCCATCGTATACGCTAAAACATGCTCAATACGTGACATAACCAGTGAGTACGCTGGCTATGCAAGAACTGGGGTGTTTTCAGCTTCCAGGAATTGGATGCGTGAGGTTGCTGGATATTGGCTGGAACTGGAACACGCCACCATATATGCCAAAACGTGCTCAATATGTGACACAGAGTCTATCAGGTTGTTTATTGGAGACTGTGAAATGTTGGTTGACTCCTCTTCAATGGATGCGTGAGGTTGCTGGATATTGGCCAGAACTGGAGCGCCCTGTTATATACGGCAAAAAAGCTCAACACGTGACAGAGTTGATCAGGACTGTGAAATGTTGGTCGACTCCTCTTCAATGGATGCGTGAGGTTTCTGGATATTGGCTGGAACTGGAACACGCTGTTGTATAAGCCAAAGCATGCTGAATACGTGACATGCCCAGTGAGTATGCTGGCTATGCAAGTACTGGAAGGTTTTTGGGCTTTTTCTAGGAATTGGATGCATGAGGTTGCTGGATATTGGCTGGAACTGGAATACACTGTCATATTTGCCAAAACATAATCAATATGTGACATGTCCAGTGAGTATGCTGGCCATGCAAGAACTGAGTATTATCATACTGCATGAGCTGATGATCGTGGATGAATGGCACAACAATGTTTGCGGTCTGCCCTGTATAGTGAAAACAGAGCTAATTGTGATAAAGTATGTCCTCTTTAGAAATGATTGGAGTTTATTAACATACTAAAAGTTAACTAACAAATCTGACATTGATGAATACGGAGTCGAGTTTTCAGGAAGATAAATTTCATTGAAGTGTAAAACTCTTTACTATCAAAGAACTGATTGTGTCTCCTTTGCATGAACATTGAGATGCTTTTTTAGTTGTGTAGACCTCGAAAACGCTTTGCCGCATTGATCACATATGTGTGGTTTCTCTCCAGTGTGAATCTTCTGGTGTCGTTTCAATTCTCCAGGTCTAAGAAAACTCCTCTTACACACAAGGCACACATACTTTTTAACACCAATGTGGATCTCCTCATGTTCTTTTACAAGTGATGGACGTGCAAACGTTTTTCCACACACAGAACATGGATAAGGCTTCTCCTTTGTATGAACTCCAAAATGGACCTTCAAGTTTGAAGCCTTCAAAAATCTTTTTCCGCATTGATCACATTTGTGTGGTTTCTCTCCAGTGTGGGTCATCATGTGTTCATTAAGTTGTGATAAATATCTGAAACCCTTCCCACACTGAGTGCATGTGAACGGTTTCTCTCCAGAGTGGATCTTCTGATGTGCAATTAAATATGACTGTTTTGCAAAACTCTTTCCACACTCAGTACACAGATGTGGTTTCTCAGTTGTGTTGATGCTATGGTGGACCTTCTTCTCCTTCAGGTCTAAAAATTAAGCAAAGAAAAAAGGTACATTTTAAGACAGCAAACTCGAGCAGAGTCGAAACAGCAGCAAGTAAAACCATTTAGACTAGAAGTGTGACAAGATCTTGTGAAATCTGATGTGTCTCTGGAGATTGATGGGTCTCGGAGTCTAGCTCAAAATCATTTTTTTTCTTTAGACAAACAAAGCAGCAGCTCTGAAACAGCAAAAATGATTGATGAAAGTAGCACCACAACATTTTTGGATCAGAAGAACAGCTTGTGTCAAGGGCTGAGGGTGGGGTTACTGTCAGACTCTCTTATCTGGATGTTGACCAGTTGCTGGAGTTATTAAACTGCTCTTCCTCTTTAATTTAAGACTCTGTTGCCCCCGAAAAACTAGAACTGTTAAGCCTACATCTGAGCCTTGACTGAATGAGACCACTCAGGCATCTAGACGGGCTTGCAGAAAGGCTGAACACAAGTGGAATAAACTGCAGGTGTCAATCTTTCTAAATAAGAGCTAATCAAGCTCTTTCTAGGTATACTTAAAATGTCCAAGCAGGTGTGTTGAAGGAAGTTGGAGCTAAAATATACTGGACACCAGTCCTCCAGGACCAAGTCTGGACACCTCTGGTTGAGATAAATGGTCTCAAACTCAATTCCTGGATGGCTGCAGCTCTGAATAGTTTAGCTCCAATCAGTTCCAACTCACACCTCCTTAATAGTCTCTAGTAGTCTTGAGGACCTTGATTAGTTGCATCAGCTGTGTTTGATTAGGGTTGGAGAAAAACTATGCAGAGCTGCGGTCCTCCAGGAATTGAGTTTGAGATCATTGATCTAAACCAGAGGTGTCCAGACTTGGTCCTGGATGACTTGTGTCCTATTTTAGCTCCAACTTTCTTCAACACACCTGCTTGGACGTTTCTAGTATATCTAGAAAGAGCTTATTTAGCTGGTTCAGGTGTGTAAATTGGGAGTGGAACTAAAATATGCAGGACTACGGCACTCTAGGAATGAGTTTGGGCACCCCTGATCTAAACCATTCAAGAGCAGAACCCTAAATGCCCACCATTTTTTTAAGACGGGAAGGAATTGAGTTTGAGGCCTATGGTTTAGATCTTATTTCTCAAACACTAGTTTTTGTGTTGATGTTGGACAGACCTTTTCATCCTCCAAACCTCTGACGTGGGGTTCCACAAGGGTCTATCCATGGCCCCATTTGATTTTCTTTATATATTTTACCTTAAGGATCAATTTTTTCAACTCCACAATTATTCTGAATATCATGACCTGGAAGGGCTGGGTTTTTAGATGATCTACTTACTATGAATGTTTATTGTGTGTGTTCGTAGAGAAGATGATTGTCTGAATCTCTTCCCACAAGCGGTGCATTGATACGGTTTCTCTCCGGTGTGAATCCTTTCATGTTTAATCAATTGTCTGGAATCACGGAATCTCTTCTTGCAGCGTGAACACTGGTAAGGTTTCTCTCCAGTGTGAGTCCTCTCATGTACTTTTCTGACACTTGAACTGCTGAATCTCTTTTCGCAGTGTGAACACTTGTAAGGTTTTTCTCCAGTGTGGATCCTCTCATGTACTTTCAGATTTCCTGAACGTCTGAATGTTTTGTGGCAGTGTGAACACTTGTAAAGTTTTTCTCCAGTGTGAGTCCTCTCATGTGCTTTTCTGACACTTGAACAGCTGAATCTCTTCTCGCAGTGTGAACACTTGTACGGTTTCTCTCCAGTGTGGATCCTCTCATGTACTTTCAGATATCCTGAACGTGTGAATGTTTTGTTGCAGTGTGAACACTTGTAAGGTTTCTCTCCAGTGTGGATCTTCATGTGAAGAATGAGATGGTGTCTGCACCCAAAACTCTTTCCACACTGAGTGCAGGTAAAAGTTTTTTTTTTAGTTCTGACCTGATGTTTCTCCTTATCTTCACTCTCCTCCACCATCACATCTGAAAATTAAATAAATAAGTTCATTTTAAGAGGTTAGTTTTTAACAGTTTCTTTAAAAGACTTGACAGTGCAATCATTCCTGACTAAAATACATGTCTACAAACAAAATATTTAGGAGTTAGGATGCTCTAACTATTTTAAAAGCCTGCATCTGGACACATTTGTCTAATTGAGGGTTTGCTGGGACAGTCTTTATCCTAAATAATGCAACCTGGACCTTTAGATGATCTACTTACTGTGATAGTTTTTTGTGTGTAATTGTAGAGAAGATGAATGTGTGAAACTTTTCCAACAAGCAGTGCAGTGATACGGTTTCTCTCCTGTGTGAGTCCTCTCATGTGATTTCAGGTATCTTGAATCACTGAATCTCTTGTCGCAGTGTGAACACTGGTAAGGTTTCTCTCCAGTGTGAGTCCTCTCGTGTGATTTCAGGTATCTTGAATCACTGAATCTCTTGCGGCAGTGTGAACACTGGTAAGGTTTCTCTCCAGTGTGAGTCCTCTCGTGTGTTTTCAAGCTATGTAAAAAACTAAATCTCCAGTCGCAGTGTGGACACTTGAAAGGTTTCTCTCCAGTGTGGATCCTCATGTGTTGATTGAGACTGCTTTTGAAGCTGAAACTCTTTCCACACTGAGTGCAGGTCAAACTATTTACAGCTGTTCCTTTCCCTGAAATACTATGTTCAGTCTCTGATTGAGTTTTTTCTTCACTTTTGACATGATGTATCTTCTCATCTTCATTCAGTTCTTCACTCTCCTCCTTCACCGTTACATCTGAAAGTTAATTTTAAGAGGTTAGATTTGAACAGTTCCTCTAGATCATAGGTCTTAAACTCAACTCCTGGAGGGCCGTAGATCCGCACCTTGTCATCAACAGAGTCATCAACTGTGCAGAGCTGCAGCCCTCCAGGAATTTAGTTTGAGACCTACGCTCCAGAAAGCCTTGTCAGTGCAATCATTACTGACTAAAAACACACATGTACAAACTGCAAATGTTTACGAGCATGTGTGAATAAAAGGTTTTGTTGTGCTGATCTCTTTCCATTTGCTCTGTCTTCTCAAACTCCATATTCACTTTAAACTTCTGAATGACTGTGATTAGTGTGTCCGAGTAATTAAAATGCTTATCTACTTTAAAAGCCAACATCTAGGCTCATTACTCTTTTTTTTGAGGAACATCAGTATTAAACATTTCAAGAACTTTCTAACGTATTTGTTGGCAAACTGGCGATCCTCGGCCCATCTTTGCTCCTAAAGGACTAGACCTTTCTTGGATGCTGCTTTTGTACCCAATCATAATTACAATCACCTGCTGACATCACCTGTTTCAAATCACATCATTTCACCAATTTACCTGATTACGAGCCCTAAACTGCTACTGTCCCAACGATTTTTTTAAATGTGTTGCAAGAAAATAAATGAGGAAAAACACATTAAATAATGTTTGTAGTTTTGTCTGCAATAAAATACAAGTCAAAGTAAATTTAGAAGTCACTACCTTCTGTTTTTATTTGCGTTTTCCATACTGTCCCAACTTTTTCTGCTCTGCTCTGTCTGATTTTAAGAAAACGCATTTCCTCTTGTAAAAAAAATCTAATGTTAAGAGACATTTTGAAACCCACCATGCAGCAAAGTACCAGCTGAGCGAAAGCCGAAAGAAGGCGTGTGAGCTCCAGCATAAAGTCCAAACCGGACAAAAACAGCAGGGGCAAGACGGGAGTTTAGACAGGGGCATCTTGGAGTTTGAATGCTGTGAGCTCTGCTTTCCTCGTTGGAGATCGCGAGGCAAGGGAAACCTTTCACAGATGGCGAATAAGTCCTGTGTGTTAAGTACGCAAATGAACTGTTCGCGGCAGTCCTTAATTTGAGCTGGATCTTGCTCTGGGAAACGTCAGATATTCATGCTTTGCGTTCCGATATTTATTTTAATTGATCCGGCATTAACTGGTGAGTGTTGAATACCTGCATGTTACTGTGCGTGTGACAGAGAGAGAGAGATAGAGAGAGAATGTGAATGAGTCCAAGAGAAAAACTGCGAGCAGCAAAGCTGTCTGTCTTGAGTGTGTGTGCGTAAGGTAGTCACTTATGACCAAACAGCTTTCTTACATTTACAATCACTCTCATTGGTCGGTGATTGTTGTTTCGCGCGCAGTGAGCAGCGAAAATAAATAATGGCCTACCTAAATAATAACTGTGTTTTCAAAATGCCAGAGGCAGTCAAGCATATATGTATATATATAAAACACGAGTACGTTAAATCTGACTATAAGCCTGATCAAGTAAAGATGGAACTCCGTGAATGGATCAGGAGTCAGCCAGAAAACATGACGGAAGAGGTAACTGTGGGCTCATCTTAAACATTAGACAGAGTAAGTCATTTTCGCTTGGCATATAATAGTGAAGTGAACTGAATGTCAGTGGTGTTAGTAATCTGAACAGTGGTGTTTCATGGTTTTTTTACTTTAACCACTGAGTAACGTCATGTTCCAGTGTCCTGATATTTTATATGCTACCAACATATATATATATATATATAAAGTCACGTGGCTCTTTAAGAAAATGCATTTGCCTTAAAAAAATATGAAATGGCTCTTTGCTGAAAAAGGGTTCCCGACCCCTGTCCTAAATAATGCAACCTGGACCTTTGTTCAATGTAATGTGTATTTATATAGCGCATTTTATCATGTATGGCCATACACCCAAAGTCTCCCATCCATTCCTGACCAGGCTCAGACCTGCTTTGGTTCAGTGAGTAACCAGTCTTGGGTTGCAGGGTGAAATGTCTGTGGATATTTAGATGATCTACTTACTGTGACAGTTTATTGTGTGTGTTCGTAGAGAAGACAAATATGAGAATCTCATCCCACAAGCAGTGCAGTGATACGGTTTCTCTTCAGTGTGAGTCCTCTCATGTGCTTTCATGTTTCTTGAAACACGGAATCGCTTGCCGCAGTGTGAACACTTAAAAGGTTTCTCTCCGGTGTGGATCCTCAAGTGTGATTTTAGGACTCCTGGATGATTGAATCTCTTGCCGCAGTGTGAACACTGGTGAGGTTTCTCTCCAGTGTGAAGCCTTATGTGTGATTTGAGGTTTCTTAAATTATTAAATCTCCAGTCGCAGTGTGGACACTTGAAAGGTTTCTCTCCAGTGTGGATCCTCATGTGATCAGTGAGGCCGCTTTTGCGGGTGAAACTCTTTCCACACTGAGTGCAGGTCAAACTATTTACAGCTGTTCCTTTCACTGAAATACTATGTTCAGTCTCTGATTGGGTTTTTTCTTCACTTTTGACATGATGTTTCTCCTCATCTTCATTCAGTTCTTCACTCTCCTCAATCACATCTGAAAATTTAAAAAATAAGTTTATTTTAAGAGGCTAGTATTAAGTCTGTAAATAGCAGATGGTGCTCTAGCAGAGTTCAGCAGTTCAAGAAAATGGTGAGGGAGGTGAGATCGATGCGCAAGTGATTAAAAACGCTCCACATATTTTAAAAGCCTCATCTGGGCACATTTGTCTGCTTGTGAGTTTGCTGGGACAGTCTTTCACTGACACTGAAGGTCCAACAGAACCAGAACCCTGCTAAAAGCTCACTGTAAAAGTCCATCTCTCCACTCACAGCAGCAGAACACAGCGCTGAACATGTGCTTATTGATTATCTGATGTTTGATGCAGTTAAAAACAGTTTAGCTAAATTAAAGGCTCAATTCAGGTCATATTTCTGACATCTTGTATTTAATGACAAAATTGCAAACATGAAGGAAAATTAAGGATGCAGCGCATAAAAAGTAATTTGAAAAAGAACTAAACTGAGTGAAAATGTAAAGATTCATAACTTCACTGCTGTTCAGCCTCATTATTGAAGAGTAATGAATAAACACAAACCTATTAGTTCTTCAGTCTCTTCCTGTTTAATTCTGCAGGGTTCTGGATCACTCATCTTCTCACTGTCCTTCAATAAACTCTGTCTTTGCAGATTTCTCTTCCTCCTGATGGTCTGATGCTCGTCTTCACTTGTAGACTGATGGAAATAATCCAGTATTTACAGCTGAACTGAAGGAGGACGAGCTGCTGTTGTGTGTGCAGCTCTAGGACATTTATAACCACCTCAGAAGATACTGGGGGTCGTGAGTCGCTGGCTGTAAAGTTTGGAAACCCCTGTTGTAGATAATACAACAGGTGATTATGTAATTTGCTCAAGTCTGTTGAAACAGAAAAGTCTGTTATTAGTAAATCTGAAGGCATCAGCATGAGGAATGGAGTAAAAACAGGAACTATAGACATGAAATAAAGAGGATTCAGCAGCTCTGATGAGATTGATGAGCCTCGGACTATAAACATTAAACAGCAGCAGATCAGATCATTTTATACTGTTTGCAGCATAAATAATGTAGTTTAAGCAACTGATATTTATATATTTTTTAGAAATCTATATATACTTTAAAAACCTAATCTTTACACAATACAAAAACTTGATTGCTAACATCTATGTGGTATGTAAAAAAAGACAAATCTAACCTAACAAAAATAGCGAGCACCACAACAAAGCAATGTTATGTTTTTGAGTAAAACTTAAGATATCTGCCAAACTACATTCCCATTACATTCATAGATCATTTCTTGCGATACTCCAACCGTTAAAAACGAACACACTAACAGAAAACAAACATTCACTCATATTGTCCTCTCAGAGATCCTCTCTGCCTGCTGTATTGTTTTGGTCAGCAGACACACAGATAGAGGTGAACTCAATGCAGAAACTAGTCGCAGATTGTCGCTTTAATAAACTGTAAAGTGTGTTTTATTGTTGTGTAAACACGAGAAAAGGCGTCAACGACTCACCTCAGCTCTGGAGACTCGACGCTGAATGAACGCGTCAGTGCTGACGTCATCGCGGCGAGGCGGGAACTGGAGGATCGTCAAAAACGCGACAAATAACAAAAACAAATCACAATTGCTAAATGTAGAGAAAAAGCGTAAGGTGAAATTACTGTCCTATAATAGTGAACATCATTTATAGATCACTGGGTGAAAATACTGTTTATTAGGCACTTTTTAAAGCAAAGTAGCAATAATTAAAAAGCAAACATAATCCTTCATGGCTGAAAGATATATAAACAATATAAAATGGTATTTTCCTGAAGTAGCTAACATCAGTAAACAAACGTTTTTTCAAAATATTACAAGATGATTAATAAACAACATTTAAAAATGACTAGCCTACTTAAAAGCTAATCAAATTAAAAGCACATATAATGTAGGTAAACAGTTTTAGAAATAACAAAATAAGTTTGAATAACTTATTTTTTCTTGAATGTGTAAAGTATATCTTTCTAACTGATACGTCACAGCACCATCTGAACCAAACTTGGACAACTGATTCAGTTCTAATGAAATTAGAAACAGGTAAACAGAAGACTTGCTTGGTTTGGGTTGGAAAACGTAATTGTAAGAATCTTGTCAGATCATGGTGATGTTTTAACTGACTGATTTATGACTTCTGACTATATATTTTTGATATGAGTCCCAGCCCGAAACAATAGTCATTTCACCATCGTGAATGACGTCAACTAGAGGGCCGGTGTCCTGCAGATTTTAGCTCCAACTTGCTTCGACACACCTGCAAGGATGTTTCTAGAAAGCCTAGTAAGAGCTTGATTAGCTAGCCCAGGTGTGTCTGACTGGGGTTGGAACTAAACTTTGCAAGACAACGGCCCTCCAGGACCGAGTTTGGACATGCCTGGTTTGAGACATTCAATTTAAACCCATCCAGATGCTCTGCTATAGTAGTGGACACTAATGTTTTTAATGATGTACATCCAAGTCACAGAGACTGAGAAAAGGCAGCGAGTGAAAAATTGGACTGGAAAGTAGTTACTGAGATCCATTTAATTAATTTCAGTTCATTCATTATTTATAAAGCGCATTAAAAACTTCCAGGGTTGAATAAAGTGATGTATAGTTGAAGTCAAACTTATTTAACCTCCTGTGATTTTTTTTATTTCTTTTTTAAATATTTCCAAAATTATGTTTAACAGAGCAAGGAATTTTTATTTAAAGCAGTTTTTAATCTATTTAAACCATTTTAAGGTCAATATTATTAGCCATATTGTCATATATGCCAAAACATGCTCAATATGTGACAGATTCAATCAGGTTGTTTATTACGGACTGTGAAATGTTTGTTGACTCCTCTTCAGTGGCTGTGAGGTTGCTGGATATTGGCTGGAACTGGAACACATCGTAGTATATGCCAAAACATGCTCAATACGTGACATGTCCAGTGAGTTTGCTGGCTATGCAAGAACTGGGAGGTTTCCGGCTTCCAGGAATTGGATGTGTGAGGTTGCTGGATATTGGCTGGAACACGCTGTTGTATACGCCAAAACTTGATCAATGGGTGACAGAGTCTGTTGAATATCGCTGGCCACGCAGGAACTGGGATGTTTTTAGCTTCTAGGAATTGTGTACAGATCCTTCATCATGTGGCTGAGCATTATCATGCTGTATGAGCTGATGATCGTGGATGAATGGCACAAGGTTTGCGGTCTGCCCTGTATAGTAAAAACCTATTTTTAGTGTGACGTGCTAATTGTGATAGAGTGTGTCCTATATAGAAATGATTGGAGTGTATTACCATTCTAACAGTTGACTAACAAATCTGATGTTGGTAAATAGAGTTTTCAGTAAGGTAAATTGAAGTGTAAAACTCTTTACTATCAAAGAACTGATTGTGTCTCCTTTGCATGAACGTTAAGATGCTTCTTTAGTTGTGTAGACCTCAAAAACGCTTTGCCGCATTGATCACAGATGTGTTGTTTCTCTCCAGTGTGAATCTTCTGGTGCTGTTTCAATGCTCGAGGTCTAAGAAAACTCCTCTCACACACAAGGCACACATACTTTTTAACACCAATGTGGATCTGCTCATATTCTTTTACAAGTGATGGACGTGCAAACGTTTTTCCACACACAGAACATGGATAAGGCTTCTCCTTTGTATGAACTCTAAAATGGACCTTCAAGTTTGAAGCCTTCAAAAATCTTTTTTCATTTGTGTGGTTTCTCTCCAGTGTGGGTCATCATGTGTTCATTAAGTTGTGATAAATATCTGAAACCCTTCCCACACTGAGTGCATGTGAACCGTTTCTCTACAGAGTGGATCTTCTGATGTGCAATTAAGTATGAACGATGTGCAAAACTCTTCCCACACTCAGAACACAGATGTGTCTTCTCCTTTGTATTGATGCTATGATTGGCTTTTCCACTTTCCTCTTTCGTTACCATCAGGTCTGAAAAGTAAGTAAAGAGAACAATTTCATTTTAGGAGAGCAATGTGAATTAGGGAAGCAGAATGATTAAATCAATGATCAATTTATTGTCAATGACCCTTTTACCCGATGGTTAATTAATTATCGATATGGGCTCTTGACAACCCTACTGTGTTTAAAAAAACTCACGTCTCAGCTCAAGCAGAGTCGAAACAGTAGCAAGTGAAAGCATTTAGACTAGGAGTGTGACGAGATCTTCTGAGATCTGATGTGTCTCGCAAGATCTGTGTCTCAGAGTCTAACTCAGGGGTGCCCAAAACTCAGTCCTGGAGGGCCAGTGTCCTGCATATTTTAGTTCCAACCCCAATTAAACCGCATTAACTAGCTAATCAAGGTCATTCTAGGTATATTAGAAACATCCAGGGATAGTGCAATGCCTATGACAACCCATGAAAACATTAGTTATTTCACAAAAACTTAAGCATGGCCATCGCACTGTGAAGAGATATGTGGCTGACTCAGAGCACAGACAGGTTTGTGCAGATAAAGGCAGAATGAGGAAGGTGGCTTGACAAACCCCCCTATAAACTCTCTCTCTTGCTCAAAAAAAACTCCTTCCCCCTTACTCTAGGTCTAAATTCTTTGAGCGCAAATAGTTCCCTTTTAGGTCAGGAACTCCGATATTATGTTGAAACCAATATGGGTTGTCACCAGATGACCAATCACTCTAAAGAGTAGAAAAATGGGCTGATAAATGCCTATGAATTGGCAAAGAACCTTTACAAGTGCAGCCACTCACTAATCAGGGAGTACATAGGCAGTACCTGGAGGAGCCTCTGTCAGATTTCACTTAAGTGCCAAAAGCACACACTGCTGCAGAGACCTTCTAGAACAGCGGTAACCAATCCCGTTCCTGGAAGTCCTGTGCCCTGCAGGTTTTAGCTCCAACTTGCCTTAACACACCAGCCTGGGTGTTTCAAGTATACCTAATAAGACCTCGATTAGCTTGTTCAGGTGTGTTTGATTAGGGTTGGAGATAAAATCTGCAGGACAACGGACCTCCAGGAACAAGTTTGGTGATCCCTGTCCTAGAAGCTCCACGTTTTGCATTCAGCAGGTGAAGGACGCATTGGTGGCCGTCAAGCTGGGTTTTCTCCTGTCCCCTGGAGTTTCATTGGATGCGTATAAGAGCAGTCTAAAAAGAGGAACAGGGTCTGAGAATGTGTCTGTTTCAAGATGTTGTACTGACCGTGAGTTTCTGTATGCGGTGATTTCCTGGCACTGGATTATAGACGCAAGATCGTGGCTTGTACTCGCAAAAGCACAAGCCAAACTTATTGTTTCCCGCAGAGCAGCGAGCACTTGGACAGATCTGAGGACGTCTGTGCGGAATAATCCGTCAACCAAATCCGGACAGTGGACCTCCCACTCCCTCCTAGCATGCTCGAAGCTTCAGTTGTGAATGGCAGATTTTCCTCCAGGTTGATTGCTTACTTGATGACAGCGCTGACCAGATGTCCATCACGGCATCGGAGGGTGAGCTGTATTTTTCGAAGAAAAGCCTGGATCTGCTCCTGCCCCCTGCGGTCCAGAACATAGAATCTTTACACAGGTTGGGTTAGAGGTGTCACAGGACTATGGTCCTCGACCAGATGGGGCAAGCTATCCCCTATGCAGAGTATCTCTTATCATTGAGTTGGACTTGATCTCCACGACAGTGTGCCTCACCATGAACGTGTTGGGTTGATGCTGGCCTGTTTGAAATGTTTTGGCAGGACAGTGGTCCCACTAAAGTTTTTTTTCAGAGGTTGCTTTTTTTCATATGGCACCCACAGCCACTAATTACGATGCTCGGATTATTAAATGTAAGACTTGTAATTACTATGGGCCAGGGTGCCCTTAGGACAAGTGTTTAGGCATGTTGTCATATCGACAGATGCTTCCATGACAAACAAGCCCCAGCACCATTGGCATATCAACTGCTTGGGGCTGTGGACAATGTTTCTCGCTCACCACTGATTTTGAGCGGTGCTTGAGGGAAACGTGTTGGTTAGGATGGACAACACAGCTACAGTATCGTATATCAACCGTATGTATGTGCATGTCTACGCTTGCTCTCCATCTGCTCCTCTGGAGTCATGCACAGTTGAAATCACTGCTTGCCATTCACATGATGGGCGGGCTCAACCTTGCAGCCGACGCACTCTCATAGCAGTTCATGCTTCCAGGCAAATGGAGACTCCACCCTGCTGTGATTTAGGAGCAATTTAGAGAAGTCCAGGTTGACCTGTTTGCTTCTCCCGAAACCTCATTGCCAGTAGTTTTTATGCGCTGGCTCACAACTGGCCCTTGGGCCTGCGTAAATATGCGTGTACCCCAGTGAGCCTACTTACTAAATTCTACTTATAGAATTTAGCATTATATACATTCTATCAAATTCCACAATTATCCTAAATAAAACAACCTGGACCTTTAGATGATTTATTTACTGTGATAGTGTTTTGTGTGTAATTTTAGAGAAGATGAAGATGTGAAACTCTTCCCACAAGCAGTGCAGTGATATGGTTTTTCTCTAGTGTGAGTCCTCTCGTGTGATTTCAGGTATCTTGAACAGCTGAATCTCTTCTTGCAACGTGAACACTGGTAAGGTTTCTCTCCAGTGTGAGTCCTCTCATGTACTTTCAGATGTTCTGGATGTCTGAATGTTTTGTTGCAGTGTGAACACTTGTAAGGTTTCTTTCCAGTGTGAATCATCATGTGAAAAATGAGAATGCGTTTGCGCCCAAAACTCTTTCCACAATGAGTGCAAGTGAAAGTTTTTTCTTTACTTCTGACATGTTTCTTCTTATCTTCACTCTCCTCCACCATCACATCTGAAAATGAAGTAAACATTCATTTTATAAGGTGAGTTTTTAACAACTTCTTACGAAAGACTTGACAGTGCAATCATTCCTGACTAAAATATATGTCTGCAAACTGTAAATGTTTAGGAGTTAGGATGCTCAAACTACTTTAAAAGCCAACGTCTGGGCAGATTTGTCTAGTTGTGGGTTTGCTGGGACAGTCTTTATCCTCAATAATGCAACCTGAACCTTTAGATGATTTACTTACTGAGATGTATTTTTTTGTGTAATTGTAGAGAAGATGAATATGTGAAACTCTTCCCACAAGCAGTGCAGTGATACGGTTTCTCTCCAGTGTGAGTACTCTCGTGTGCTTTTAGGTATCTTGAAACACTGAATCTCTTGTCGCAGTGTGAACACTGGTAAGGTTTCTCTCCAGTGTGAGTCCTCTCGTGTGATTTCAGGTATCTTGAATCACTGAATCTCTTGCTGCAGTATGAACACTGGTAAGGTTTCTCTCCAGTGTGAGTCCTCATGTGTGCTTTTAGGTTTTCTGAATGACTAAATCTCTTGTCGCAGTGTGAACACTTGTAAGGTTTCTCTCCAGTGTGGATCCTCATGTGTTGATTGAGACCGCTTTTGAAGCTGAAACTCTTTCCACAGTGAGTGCAAGTGAGACTTTTTACAGCTGTTCCTTTCACTGAAATACTTTGTTCAGTCTCTGATTGGGTTTTTTCTTCACTTTTGACATGATGTTTCTCCTCATCTTCATTCAATTCTTTACTCTCCTCCTTCACCGTCACATCTGAAAGTTAATTTTAAGAGGTTAGATTTGAACAGTTCCTCTAGATCATAGGTCTTAAACTCAATTCCTAGAGGGCCGTAGATCCGCACCTTGTCATCAGCAGAGTCATCAACTCACCGGGAGCAAAACTGTGCAGAGCTGTGGCCCTCCAGGAATTTAACTTGAGACCTATGCTCAAGCAGTGACAGTGCAATCATTACTGACTAAAACACACATGTGCAAACTGCAAATCTTTATGAGCATGTTTGAATAAAAGGTTTTGTTGTGCTGATCACTTTCCATTTGCTCTGTCTTCTCAAACTCCAAATTCACTTTAAACTTCTGAATGACTGTGATTAGTGTGTCCGAGTAATTAAAAATGCTCCAGCTACTTTAAAAGCCAACATCTGGGCTCATTTCTCTTTCTTTGAATAATATCATTGTTAAACATTTCAATAACTTTCTCACGTATTTGTTGGCAAACTGGCAATCCTCAGCCCATCTTTGCTCCTAAAGGACCAGACCTTTCTTGGATGCTGCTTTTGTACCCAATCATAATTACAATCACCTGCTGACATCACCTGTTTCCAATCACATCATTATTTCACCAATTTACCTGACAGTATGTGTAATAAAAAATGCTCCACCTACTTTAAAGCCTACATCTGGGCACATTTGTCTAGTTTTGAGTTTGCTGGGACACTGAAGGTACAACAGAACCCAAGATCTCCTGTGTCTCTGCTAAGCAGAATAACAGCATCTGCTGTGTCCTTTATTGTTGTTTATGGAGCCGTTCACTTTGTGTCAAAAATGAGTGGAAAATGCGACTCGCACTACTTACTCTTTGTTTTTGTATTTGTAAAAGATATAAAATGTGAACAGCATGAATGGCTTGAGGGAATGATGACGAAACCACATCATACTTATATAATTTAGCATTATATACATTCTATCAACTACACAATTATCCTAAATAATGCATCTTGGATCTTTGTTCAGTGTAATGTGTATTTATATAGCGTATTTTATCATGTATGGACATACACAATCATTAGGGGAGGGGGGTTGTCTGTCCACATCACCACCAGTGTGCAGCATCCACTTGGATGATGCGACGACAGCCACAGGACAATGGTGCCAGTGCGCTCACCACACACCAGCCATTGGTGGAGCGGAGAGACAGTGATAGAGCCAATTCGGTGGATACGAATGATTGGGAGGCCTGATGAAGGGAATTTGGCCAGGACACCGGGTTACACCCCTGCTCTTTACGAGAGGTGCCATGGGATTTTTAATGGCCACAGACAGTCAGAACCTTGGTTTAACGTCTCATCCAAAAGACAGCACTCACCGACAGCATAACGTACCCTTCACTATACTGGGGCATTAAGACCCACACAGACCGCAGGTTGAGCACCCCCTCCTGGCCTCACTAACACCATTTCCAACAGAATCCTAGTTTTCCCATGTGGTCTCCATGTACTGACCAAACTCAGCCCTGCTTAGCTTCAGTGAGTAACCGGTCTTGGGCTGCAGGGTGAAATGTCTGTGGATGTTTAGATGATCTACTTACTGTGACAGTTTATTGTGTGTTTTCGTAGAGAAGACAAATATGAGAATCTCGTCCCACAAGCAGTGCAGTGATACGGTTTCCCTTCAGTGTGAGTCCTCTCATGTCTTTTCATGTTTCTTGAAACACTGAATCTCTTGCCGCAGTGTGAACACTTAAAAGGTTTCTCTCCGGTGTGGATCCTCAAGTGTGATTTTAGGACTGCTGGATGATTGAATCTCTTGCCGCAGTGTGAACACTGGTGAGGTTTCTCTCCAGTGTGAAGCCTTATGTGTGATTTGAGGTTTCTTAAATTATTAAATCTCTTGTCGCAGTGTGGACACTTGAAAGGTTTCTCTCCAGTGTGGATCCTCATGTGATCAGTGAGGCCGCTTTTGCGGGTGAAAGTCTTTCCACACTGAGTGCAGGTCAAACTATTTACAGCTGTTTCTTTCACTGAAATACTGAATTCAGTCTCTGATTGGGTTTTTTCTTTACTTTTGACATGATGTTTCTCCTTATCTTCATTCAGTTCTTCACTCTCCTCAATCACATCTGAAATTAAGCAAATAAGTTTATTTTAAGAGGCTAGTATTAAGTCTGTAAACAGCACATGACTCAACAGTGCAAGAAAATGGTGAGGGAGGCGAGATGGATGCGCAAGTGATTAAAAATACTCTACATATTTTAAAAGCCTCATCTGGGCACATTTGTCTGCTTGTGAGTTTGCTGGGACAGTCTTTCACTGACACTGAAGGTCCAACAGAACCAGAACCCTGCTAAAAGCTCACTGTAAAAGTCCATCTCTCCACTCACAGCAGCAGAACACAGCGCTGAACATGTGCTTATTGATTATCTGACTTTTGATGCAGTCAAAAAGGGTTTTTTAGCTAAATTAAAGGCTCAATTCAGTTCATATTTCTAAAATCTTGTATTTAATGCAAAATTGCAAACATGAAGGAAAATTAAGGATGCAGTGCATAAAAACTAATATGAAAAAGAACTAAAATGAGTGAAAATGTAAAGATTCACAACCTCACTGTTCTTCAGCCTCATTAATGAAGAGTAATGAATAAACACAAACCTATTAGTTCTTCAGTGTCTTCCTGTTTAATTCTGCAGGGTTCTGGATCACTCATCTTCTCACTGTCCTTCAATAAACTCTGTCTTTGCAGATTTCTCTTCTTCCTGATGGTCTGATGCTCGTCTTCATTTGTAGACTGATGGGAATAT
Source organism: Danio aesculapii (assembly GCF_903798145.1). Classification (NCBI taxonomy): domain Eukaryota; kingdom Metazoa; phylum Chordata; class Actinopteri; order Cypriniformes; family Danionidae; genus Danio; species Danio aesculapii. The sequence goes on along the minus strand of NC_079456.1, from coordinate 3,473,048 downwards.
TCCAGTATTTACAGCTGAACTGAAGGAGGACGAGCTGCAATAAAGTAAACAGAAAAATCTGAATAATTCACTCTAATTCAATAAATCATTACAATAGTTATATATTGTAGATCAGTGGTTCCCAAAGTGGGGGTCGAGATTATGACGGGGTCGCTCTGTGATTTCCAAAAGTCAAATAAATTTGCTTAAACTATTAGAATTACCATATTTTATCCACAGAAGATAAAAATTATAGTAATAGTTACATAATCATGCAAATAAAAAGTCAGCAGCCTTTCAATTCTTTCATAGAATTGGTCATAGAAGGGCTGGGCAATATAGCAACAATGCAATCTCGATTATTATTTTTCATTTTAAACGATTACGATATATATTTCAATACAAGATGTTAATGCTTAATTCAGGTTGATTTTATAGCACCGGGTTAAACTTTCTGACACCTTTATGGCAATCAAATACAGTAAAAATAAATACAGGCCACAACTAAACATTGAAGATGATCTCCAAGTGGCAGTCTCTAAAATTAAACCAAGAATAGGCTTGTGCTGAAAACATTGTGCCCACCAGTCTCATTACAAGAGGTTAATATTATTCATTAATTCTTTTTTTATTCAACTTAGTCCCTTTATTTATCAGGGGATACACAGCAGAAGGAACCAACAACTATTCTGCATGTTTTACACAGCGGATACCCTCATAGCTGTTACCCAGTACTGGGAAACATCCATACACTCTCATTCACATACATACGCTTTGGACAATTTAGATTACCTAATTGTCCTATAGTGCATCTCTTTTGACTTTGTGGGGGAAACCGGAGCACCCGGAGGAAACTCACGCAACAAGCAAACTCCACACAGAAATAGTTTAATATGAAATGAAACAAATTAATAAATGACTACTAAAAATATATGGCTGTTAAATTGTTTTCTATTGTCAGCATGCTCCTGTTTATATAGGTCTAATGTTGTGTGTGCAGCTTTTGGACATTTATAACCACCTCAGAAGATAGTGGGGGTCGCGAGTCGCCGGCTGTAAAGTTTGGAAACCGCTGTTGTAGATAATACAACAGGTGATTACGTAATTTGCTCAAGTCTGATGAAAGAGAAAAGTCTGTTATTAGTAAATCTGAAGGCATCAGCATAAGGAATGGAGTAAAAACAGGAACTATAGACACAAAATAAAGAAGATTTCAGCAGCTCTGATAATCAGATCATTTTATGCCGTTTGCAGCATGAATAATGTAGTTTAGCAATTAGTAGTTTGTAATTAAATGATATTTAATTCTTTAGAAATACATGTATACTTTAAATACTTAATATTCACACAATACAAAATTTTGATTGCTAACACATCTATGGGGTATGTAAAAAAAGAAAAGAAAAGACAAATCTAACCTAACAAAAATAGCGAGCATATACATTCATAGATCATATTTTGCGATACTCCAACCCAGTGGTGTAGTCCTAAAAGAAAGGTGGTGTACTATTACCCACCTAACCCGCCCATGCTGTTTTGTCATTTTACCTCATTGTTTCAGCGAGACATCATTCAGACTTTGAAAAACTTCTCACAGCTGCCAAGGTTGTCAGGGGGCGGGGAATGGTGCAAAATATAAACAAAAATGCACCAATTGCAACAAACTAAGATGAGAGTTTGGTATACTGTTAAGGGATGTGAATACACACAAGTTAGTCTATTCAGCAAAACAAGTGAGTATACCTAGGGTATACGCAATTATTTATCCTTAGAAGTTGTAATACCCAAACAGCTAGTGGAAAAAAGTAGGCATACTGAGTATACGCGTGTATAGCCCCGACTACACCACTGCTCCAACCGTTAAAAACGAACACACTAACAGAAAACACAAACACTGAGCTCATATTTCCCTCAGAGCTACTCTCCGCCTGCTGTATTGTTTTGGTCAGTATACACACAGATAGAGGTGAACTCAATGCAGAAACTAGTCGCAGATTGTCGCTTTAATAAACTGTAAAGTGTGTTTTATTGTTGTGTAAACACGAGAAAAAGCGTCGACGACTCACCTCAGCTCTGGAGACTCGACGCTGAATGAACGCGTCTGCGCTGACGTCATCGCGGCGAGGCGGGAACTGGAGGATCGTCAAAACCGCGCCAAATAACAAAAATAAATAAATAAAAATAGCTAAATGTAGAGAAAAAGCGTGAGGTGAAATTACTGTCCTATAATAGTGAACATCATTTATAGATCAGTGGGTGAAAATACTGTTTATTAGGCAGTTTTTAAAGCAAAGCAGCAATAATTGAAAAGCAAACGTAATCCTTCATGGCTGAAAGATATATAAACAATATAAAATGACCTGAAGTAACATTATTAAACAAACGTTTTTACAAAATATTACAAGATGATTAATAAACAATAACATTTAAAAAATGACTAGCCTATTTAAAAGCTAATTCAATTAAAAGCATATATAATATTGGTATACAGTTTTAGAAATAACAAAATAAGTTTAAATAACTTATTTTTTTCTTGAATGTGTAAAGTTTATCTTTCTGACTGATACGTCACAGCACCATCTGAACTAAACTTGGACAACTGATTCAGTTCTAATGAAATTATAAACGGGTAAACCAAAGCTTTTTTGGGTTGAACCTTTGCTTGGTTTGGGTTGGAAAACGTAATTGTAAGAATATTGTCAGATCATGGTGATGTTTAAACTGATTAATTTATGACTTCTGACTATATATTTATGATATGTTGGGTCAGCCCGGTACAATAGTCATTACACCACTGTGAATGACGTCAACACGCTGTAGTCCCCCCGTCACGTTGACTCAGATGTACGTCATTGATTACATTAGTGTCCACAACTGGCGGAGCATCTGAATAGGTTTAAATTCAATGGCTTAAACAAAGGGTGCCAAAACTTGGTCCTGGAGGGCCGGTGTCTTGCATATTTTAGTTCCAACCCCAATTAAACACACCAGCTAATCAAACTCTTTCTAGGTATACTAAGGGTGCTTTCACAACTGTGAATCGATTCATTTGTTCCAAAACAGGAATTAAAATTAATTTTAACTTATAAATTAATCTTGGTGTGGTTCGCTTTCACACGGCAAAGTAGCTAAAGCAAGTCATATGCGAGTAAACTCTCTTCACATTGGTCAGAGTCTCAGGGTTTATTTTGCATGGTCCTGCTCAGCTGTCATGCATCCATATTTTAATTTATGAGCAATAAGAGAGTATAAGCGAAAATATGTGCTTTAATTTTGAATGGTGACACCCTCAGACGTTGTCAATAAATATAGAGCAGAGGTAAGACTTTCTCATACATAGCAGTTGGCTTATGCATTATAGGCTTTACATTATAGAGAGAAATAACAGTTAAACTACTGCAGTTCGGTCAATTTTCCTAACTGATAAACAGCAATGGGTAATATTTCAGCATGCTTTTACTTTTCGTAATTTGCACGAAACGCACAATTACCGGTATGAATGATCTCCCGCTCAACTCATCATTCTCTCTTCATATAGCCGTATATATGCCTATTACATATCCATAATACACTGTGATATAGCCAGGCCCAGTTTGTATCGCTTTCTCACTACAATCAATCCACTCCAGAGTTCGTTTCAATCGAGCTGAGACCACCTCATTCAGGCGATCTCTGAGCAATTGTTTTGACGCGGATCCGAGTGCGATTGCTGGATTCACATATGCCAAACGAACCGCCCTAACTGTGCAAACGAGACAAGTTCCGAAACAAAAGCCTAGGTGTGAAAGCACCCTAAAGGTTCCAGGCAAGTGTGTTGAGGGAAGTAAGAGCTAAACTTTGCAGGACACCAGCCCTCCAGGACAGAGTTTGGACACCCCTGCCTTAAACCCTTGAGCACTTGACTACATTGTGAGATGTCACAATTACATTGCATTCTGGAACAAATAGGTGCTAATCCCTGCAGGGACACCAGCCCTTCAGGACCGAGATTGGCGACGCCTTGTCTACAGCAAGGGTCTCAAACTCAATTCCTGAAGGGCGGCAGCTCTGCAGTTTTGCTCCAACCTTAATCGAACACAGCTGATCCAAGTAATCAAGTTGTTCAAAAAAGCCTCGTACACCTTGATTAGTTGCATCACTTGTATGTCCAAACTCCAACTTGCCTCAACACACCTGCCTGGGTGTTTCAAGTATACTTAGTAAAGCTACGGTCACACTGGGCTTTGTGTGTGCGAAATTCTGTCATACTGCCCTGCGAAAAGGGGCGGGATTAAACAAGATGATTAGACATTTAAAAAAGCGAGCGATTGCTCCATGTTTTAAATTTCTGTCCAGAGAGGTCTTGTTTTGATCCTCGATTGGTCTCACGCAGTCAAGTGATGCGATTTCGCAGGCCAGAGTTCATCAAGGTTGAACTTTGCACCGCAGCAACATGCAAAACTTAACGCATGACCTTGCGTTTCCGGTCTAACGCATTCGCGTGCGTATAAATGGAAGTCTATGGGAGGAAAAGCCCAGTGTGACCGCAGCTTAAGACCTTGATTAGCTTGTTCAGGTGTGTTTGATTAGGATTGGAGCTAAATTCTGCTGGACACCAGCCCTCCAGGAATACGTTTGGTGATCCGTGCTGTAGACGTAAAAGAACAAGGCTGCGTTACATTACACTTCAGCTCTTATATGTCCCAGAATGCAATGCAATTGTGACATCAAAACATTGTAGGTCCCAAGTGCTTAAGGGTTTAAGGCAGTGGTGTCCAAACTCAGTCCTGGAGGGCCGGTGTCCTGCATATTTTAGTTCCAACCCCAATTAAACGCACCTGAACCAGCCAATCAAGCTCTTCCTAAAGCTATGGTCACACTAGGCTTTGTCTGTGCGAAATTCTGTCGTATGGTGCTGTGAAAAGGGGCGGGATTAAACAAGATGATTAGACATTAAAAAAAGCGAGCGATTGCACCATGTTTTAAATTTCTGTCTAGAGAGGTCCTGTTTGGATCCTCGATTGGTCTCACGCAGTCAAGTGATGCGATTTCACAGGTCAGAGTTCATCAAGCTTGAACTTTGCACCGCAGCAACCTGCGAAACTTGACGCATGACCCTGCGTTTCCGGTCTGACGCATTCGCGTGCGTATGAATGGAAGTCTATGGGAAGAAAAGTCAAGTGTGACCTCAGCTTTAGTATACTAAAACTTCCAGGCAAGCATGTTGAAGGAAGAGTTTAGACACCCCTGGTTTAGGGCATTCAATTTAAACTCAATCAGATTTTCCGCAAGTAGTGGACACTAATCAATGATGTACATCAGAGTCAACGAGATGGAGGGAATCTAGCGAGTGGAAAAATTGGACTGGAAAGCAGCCACTGGGATCCATTTAATTAATTTAGGTTTATTTATAACTCATTAAGCACATTAAAAACAACCAGGGTTGACCAAAGTGATATCTACTCAAATATTATGTGCTGTCATCATGGCAAAGATAAATGAAATCAGTTATTAGAGATGAGTTAACACTATTATGATTAGAAATGTGCTGAAAAAATCTGCTCTCCGTTAAACAGAAATTGGGGGGGAAATTTACAGGAAGGCTAATAATTCTGACTTCAACTGTACATGTGACAGACACAAGAAATAAATTACAATATACCACACTTCCCATCACTAGTCAGAAGAACAATGAGATTCAGGAACTAACCCAGCTAAAATGTTTGTTTGAGCCCTCCCATTACTGCAGCCGCCTACTCTTTCCTACATTTAGGTTATTAAACGAGACATAATGTAGACAAAACCCTTTTAACTTAATCATGAGCTACTGTATATTAGGCATCTAAAATGCTATTAAAAGGGCACTTCATTTAATTATTAAGGTCAACGTGACACTTCATGGCTGAGAGATTGACAAGCAGAAAAATTATGTAATTACAATCACAGACGCCTGAACTTGCAGACTCTGAAGGCTTCCAAGCAGAATTACGTGATGCTGGAAATGCGATTGCTGAAATTTGATTGGTTAAAAACTAATTTATCAACATACTACTGCAGGCAGTGCAGTCAAAAACAGCAAAGCTATGAAATAAACAGAACATGCTATGGGAAATAAACATTAAATGGAAAAAATATATTAAAAATAAATAAGTGACTCTTGTTTGGTCTGGTTTTAGGCCTAGCAGAGAAGGCTTTGCTGATTGAAAACCTTCTTGATGAAAGATTAACGGCATTACAGGTGATGGATATGCATTAAGAGAATTCAACAGTCTGCAAAAATTAAGCTTTGTATTTTGTTCGTTTGCCAGTAATGGGCCATGCATTTCACAACTAGGTCTTCAGCTGTTATTATCATTAATTAATAGCATCATATTGACATCTCGGCAATACAATCCATAAATAATACTCAAAAATACAGTCTAACAGAGCAATTACTGAAGCATCTATCACAAAAAAATACAGTGACAAAACCATATGTAGTTTGTGGTCAACTACGGTAATCCTAAATTAACTTAGCTTTGCAGTTACTAACCATGTTAACCGTAGTAAAACCATGGTCATTGCGCCAAAAACCACGATTACGATTACTATAAAAAAACAACACATGGTTAATGTTCGTTAGAGCAGAAGTGCCTCAGCTGGAGAAAAAAAGCCTGGTTAATACAGTTTGACTTGGTTAATATTCATACTGAAAGTTAAACATGCTAAATGTCATCACAATACTACAAAGACAGCTATTTAAAAACTAAACAATTACATCACCGCCAGTGGTGTAGTGGTTAGTGTGTCGACACATGCACTCCGGTGCTCACGACGACCCGAGTACAATTCCATCTTGCTGACTCTGAAGGCTCCAGGTAGAATTATTTGATGCTGGGAATGCGATTGCTGAAATTTGATTGGTTAAAATGCTCTATGAATGACTGCACTTCAAAAGACTCCTCTGTGAAGCTCTTAAAGTTTGCAGACGACACCACACTTATCGGCCTCATTCAGGACGGTGACGAGTCTGCTTACAGACAGGAGGTTAAGGAGTTGGCTGTCCGGTGCAGTCACAACAACCTGGAGCTCAACACGCTCAAAACAGTGGAGATGATAGTGGACTTCAGGAGAAACCCCCCTGCTCTCCCCTCACTGAGCATCATGGACAGCATTGTGGCAGCAATGGAGTTATTCAGGTTCCTGGGCACCACCAATCTCTCAGGACCTGAAGTGGGACACTCACATTGACTCCATTGTCAAAAAAGCTCAACAGAGGCTGTACTTTCTTCGTCAGCTGAGGAAGTTTAACCTCCCAAAGGAGCTGCTGAAACAGTTCTACACCTCCATCATTGAATCAGTCATCTGCACATCAATAACTGTCTGGTTTAGCTCAGCTACTAAATACGACCTCCAAAGACTACATCGAATAGTTCGGACTGCTGAGCGAATCACTGGTACAACCCTTCCTAATCCCTAAGAACTGTACTTATCCAGAGAGAGCAGAAGGGCTGCCAAAATCACTCTGGACCCCTCACACCCAGCACACTGCCTCTTTGAACTTTTACCTTCTGGTCGATGCTACAGAGCACTGCGCACCAGAACAGCCCGACACAGAAACAGTTTCTTCCCTCAGGTAATCCATCTCATGAACACTTGATGATAATAATTGCGAAACCAACATCACTACTGCTATACACTTTTATACACATATTTAACAACACACTTTACATGCCAATTTTCACATAACAGCGGCACATATAAAATTGTATATAGTAATAAACACGTACATACACTTGTCAATCTGTATATTTGCACTCACTACTTACTTCTATTTTTAAAAAAATATATTTATTATCTGTTTTTTGTCCTGTCTCTGTTATCCTGTTGCACTGTAGAAGCTCTGTCACCAAAACAAATCCCTCGTATGTGTGAACATATCTGGCAATAAAGCTCTTTCTGATTCTGATTCTAATATAAACATATACTACTAGAAGCAATGCAACCAACAGCAAAGTTATAAAATAAAGAAAACAGGCTATAGGAAATAAACATTAAATATAATATATAAATTATATATATGAATAGAATTTTGTTATAGAGTTAAATAGAGTTTTCAGTAAGGTAAATTGAAGTGTAAAACTCTTTACTGTCAAAGAACTGATTGTGTCTCCTTTGCATGAACGTTAAGATGCTTCTTTAGTTGTGTAGACCTCGAAAACGCTTTGCCGCATTGATCACATATGTGTGGTTTCTCTCCAGTGTGAATCTTCTGGTGCTGTTTTAATTCTCGAGGTCTAAGAAAACTCCTCTCACACACAAGGCACACATACTTTTTAACACCAATGTGGATCAGCTCATGTTCTTTTAAAAATGATGGACGTGCAAACGTTTTTCCACACACAGAACATGGATAAGGCTTCTCCTTTGTATGAACTCCAAAATGGACCTTCAGGTTTGAAGCCTTCAAAAATCTTTTTCCGCATTGATCACATTTGTGTGGTTTCTCTCCAGTGTGGGTCATCATGTGTTCATTAAGTTGTGATAAATATCTGAAACTCTTCCCACACTGAGTGCATGTGAATGGTTTCTCTCCGGAGTGGATCTTCTGATGTGCAATTAAATATGAACGATGTGCAAAACTCTTCCCACACTCAGAACACAGATGTGTCTTCTCCTTTGTATTGATGCTATGATTGGCTTTTCCAATTTCCTCTTTCGTTACCATCAGGTCTGAAAATTAAGTAAAGAGAACAATTTCATTTTAGGAGAGCCATGTGAATTAGGGAAGCAGAATGATTAAATCAATTATCAATTTATTGTCAATGACCCTTTTACCCTCTTAATGGATGGTCAATTATTTATCGATGTGGTCTCTTGACAACCCTACTGTCTAAGAGCTCTCAGCTCAAGCAGAGTTGAAAAAGTAGCCAGTGAAAGTATTTATACTAGGAGTGTGATGAGATCTTGTGAGATCAGATGTGTCTCGCAAGATCCATGTGTCTCAGCGTCTAGCTCCAAATCAGTATTTTTTTTCTTTTGAGAAACAAAGCAGCAACTCTGAACCAGGACAAGTGGTTAAAATCTATCTTAATTAAAGGTTACAACAATTGCTTGTGCCTAAATACTTTTCATTCTCTTGCGCCTGAATGTTTGCATTAGGGGTGTCCAGACTCGGTCCTGGAGGGCCGGTGTCCTGGAGAGTTTAGCTCCAACCCTAATCAAACACACCTGAACCAGCTAATCAAGCTCTTACTAGATATACTAGTAAGAGCTTGATTAGCTATGCAAGCTGTGTCTGATTGGGGTTGGAACTAAACTTTGCAGGACACCGGCCCTCCAGGAGTCTGGACATCCCTGGTTTACATAGTCACAGGCCTTAAAAACACATGCAAGTGGTAAACTTTCACTTAAACTTAAGTGGTAAACTTGGTCAACTATGATCCCATCATATAAACTCAACATTACACATTATGCGATGTGACTACTGCTGATGCGCACATTGCGTTATCGATGCTGAAACGATACATTGTGCAGCCCTAATCTCGATCTATACAAACTATGGCACACTACATCAACACATTGCATTCACTTTGTTTGGATGCCTATGTAAATTTGTAGATTAAGTTATTATTATCTAAACATTCTTATGTGGTTATAGTGTAGAAAATATAATTTCAAACATTAAGAAAACAGCCAGTCAAACATTTTATTTATGCACTATTTCAAATTATTATGCAAATTGCATTTAAACACCATAAACATTTATTTATTTATCTTCATATTAATGTCATAGATGGTATTGTGACTCAGTGCGCTTTGGATCACTGAAATCGATCCCAGACTCCTGTGATAATTAGTTTGCCAGGTGAACCCAATAAAAGAAAAACTACTTAAGGATGATGGTTTTCAAACAATATGTTGAAGAAAAAGGATCTCTCTTAGTCTAGCACTAAATTCTCTGAGTGCAAATAGTTCCCTTTCAGGTCAAGAACTCTGACATTATGTTGAAAACATTAAGGGTTGTCGCCAAATTACTAGACACCAAAATGGGCCAACAAATGCCTTTGAATTGGCAAAGAACCTTTACAAGTGCAGCCACTCACTAATCAGAGAGTATATAAGCAGCGCCTGGAGGAGCCTCTGTCAGACTTCACTTCAGTGCAAAAAAGCAGAAGCCAAACTTATTGCCTCCAGCAAGGCGGCAAGCATTTGGACAGATCTGAGGACTTCAATGGGGGATTATCCATCAACCAAATCTGGACCATGGACCTTCCACTCCTTCCTAATGTGCTCCAAGCTTATTATCCTCCAGGCTGATTGCTTACTAGATGACACCGCTGACCAGATATCCAACGCGGCATCGGAGGGTGAGCTGTCATTTCTTAGGGAAAGCCTGGATCCGCTCCTGCCCCTGCAGTCCAGGACATAGAATCCCAAATGATGCCTGTGCTTACCCGGGCTGCTTCGGAGGTTGAGCTAGCGGTGTCACAGGACTATGGTCCTCGACCCGTTAGGGCAAGCTCTCCCCTATGCAGAGTATCTCATTTCATTGAGTTGGACTTGATCTTCATGACAGTGTGCCTCACCACAAACGCATTGGGTTGATGCTGGCCTGTTTGAAATGTTTTGACAGGAAAATAGTGGTCCCACAGAAATTTTTTTTAGATGCTCCTGGGGTATATGGCACCCGCAGCCACTATTACGCTGCTTGGATTGTTACATATAAGACCACTTCAGCACTAGCTTTACGGTTGGGTCCCCAGATGGGCATCGCACATGGGGAAACACCAGGTGAACAATTCCATTTTGTTGCTGCACCTTTAGTTCGTTGATGGGCCTTGCATTACTATGGGCCGGGGTGCCCTTAAGACAAGTGCCCTTAAGACAAGGCATGTTGTCATGAACAGATGCTTCCATGACAAGCTGGGGGGGCCGTGTGCAACGAGCATGCGCCTGCAGGCTCAAAAATCGAGCCCCAGCACAATTGGCACATCAATTGCTAGGAGCTAAGGGCAATGTTTCTCGCTCACCGCTGATTTCGAGCAGCGCTTGAGGGAAAACACGTGTTGGTCAGGATAGATAACACGGGTACAGTCTCGTATATCAACCATATGTATGTGCATGTCTAAGTTCGCTCTCTATCTGCTACTCTGGAGTCATACAAAGCTGAAATCACTGCATGCCATTCACATCACGGGCAGGCTCAACTGTGCAGCCGACGCACTCTCATAGCAGTTCACTCTTTCAGGCGAATAGAGACTCCACCCTGCTGTGGTTCAGCTGATTTGGGAGCAATTCAGAGAAGTCCAGGTTGACCTGGTTGCTTCTCCTGAAGCCTCTCATTGCCAGTAGTTTTATATGCACTGGCTCACAACTGGCTCCGGGGTTTACGCAAATATGCATTTCCCCCAGTGAGCCAACTTGCACAGACTCTGTGCAAAATCAGAGATGACGAGGAGCAGGTCTTGCTTCTTGCAGCTCTTTGGCCCAACCGGACTTGGGTACCACAACTCACACTACTTGAGACGGCGCCTCCCTGGACAATTCCTTTGAGGAAGGATCTCCTTTCTCAGGAACGGAGCACCATCTGGCACCCATGCACAGATCTATGGAACCTCCACGTGGGGTCCATAGACGGAACATGGAAGACTTAGGTGACATACCATAGCTGACCATTACCCAGGCTAGAGCCCCCACTACGAGGCACATCTACGCCCTAAAGTGGAGTCTATTTGTTGAATGGTGTTATTCTCGACCAGAAGACCCCCAGACATGCCAGATCGGCATTGTGCTCTCCTTCTCTCAGGGAAAGCTGGAGCAGAGGTTGTCATTACATACTAAAGGTGTATTTCCATGGCATCTTGGCTCATCATAATGCAGAACATAGCGGCACATTAGAAAGGCTCCTGGTTCCTCAGAGATGTAAGGCAGCTAAATCCATCTCATCCACCCCCCATGCCATCCTGGGATCTCTCTGGACTATGGGAAGATCCATTTGAACCACTCAATTCAGTATCTTTAAAAATTATGTAGATTGAAACACTTCTGCCTAGAGCTGGAGTCATTTTTGATCAAAGAATCATGCCTAGAATTTGGGCCGGGTTACTTTCACATTATCCTGAGACCCTGGCTTGGCTATGTGCCCAAGGTTCCTGCCACCTATTTTAAAGACCAGTGAACCTGCAAGCACTGCCTATGGAGGAGGCAAAACCTGCCCTTTCATTATGGTGTCCGGTGACCACTTTGCACTTTTATTTAGACCAAACACAGAGCATAAGATGCGCTGAGCAGCACTTTGTCTGTTATGGTGGTCGGGAAAAGGGAAGGGTCGAATCCAAACAGAGGCTGACTCAGTTGTTAATAGATGCCATACTCATGCCAAGATGATCCAGGAGCGAGAGCACATTCTACTTGGAGTGTTGTTTCTTTTTGTGTCTTAGCACGCAGTGCCTCTCTAGAAGACAACTGTCGAGCTGTGGGCTGGGCAACACCTAACAGTGTTAGTATTTCAAGTTCCCGGTGATTTAAAGCACCAGGGGACATTGGAAGGTTACACGTAACAGATTCAGCATCTTTGGTACGTTCCATACATTAACCCATAACGTTTTTAAAATAATGTAATGTGTTTCCGACCTAAAAGAGAACATCTCGGTTACTATCGTAACCCCACTATTCATATTGCACTATATAGTTGTAGAAAAACTAAATATTGCAATGTCATATTTTTCCAATATCGTTCAGTATTTTACATTACAATATTTTTGCAGCATTATCAATTGATTACACTCCTACTAATGTTTTCAATGTTTTCTATTTATTTAATTTGTTATTCCACTTGGGACATCTCCTGAGGGTGGCACAGCGGCCTTCCGATGATCTTATATAAACACAAACAGCTTGTAGAATTTCAAAGACAAGGAAAACATAAACCCCCATCATAGGTCCCCTGTAGATAAGTCCCCTTTTAAATATCATGACCTGAAAGGGCTGGATGTTTAGATGATCTACTCACTGTGAATGTTTATTGTGTGTTTTCGTAGGGAAGATGAATATATGAAACTCTTCCCACAAGCAGTGCAGTGATACGGTTTCTCTCTGGTGTGAATCCTTTCATGTATATTCAATTGACCTGTATCATTGAATCTCTTGTGGCAGTGTGAACACTGGTAAGGTTTCTCTCCAGTGTGAGTCCTCTCGTGTATTTTCATGGTATTTAAACCCCTGAATGTCTTCTTGCAGTGTGAACACTGGTAAGGTTTCTCTCCAGTGTGAGTCCTCTCATGTATTTTCAAGGTATTTAAAGCCCTGAATGTCTTCTCGCAGTGTGAGCACTTGTAAGGTTTCTCTCCAGTGTGTGTCCTCTCATGTATTTTCATGGTTCCGGAATACCTGAATCTCTTCTCACAGTGTGAACACTGGTAAGGTTTCTCTCCAGTGTGGATCCTCATGTGAAGAATGAGAAAGTAATTGCGCCTAAAACTCCTTCCACACTGAGTGCAGGTGAAAGTTTTTTCTTGATGTTTCTCCTTATCTTCACTCTCCTCATTCATCATCACACCTGAAAATTAAATAAATAATAATAAACTTGCGTTTGCAAAAGATGCAATATGTGAACAACCTGAATGGCTTGAGGGAATAATGACAAAACCACATCATCCTTATGGAATTTATCAATATATACATTCTATCAACTTCACAATTATCCTAAATAATACAACCTGGACCTTTAGATGATCTACTTACTGTGATAGTTTTTTGTGTGTAATCGTAGAGAAGTTGAATCCGTGAAATTCTTCCCACAAGCAGTGCAGTGATACGGTTTCTCTCCAGTGTGAGTCCTCTCATGTATTTTCATAGCACTTGAACAGCTGAATCTCTTCTCGCAATGTGAACACTTGTAAGGTTTCTCTCCAGTGTGGATCCTCATGTGAAGAATGAGATGGTGTCTGCATGCAAAACTCCTCCCACACTGAGTGCAGGTAAAAGTTTTTTCTTTACTTCTGACCTGATGTTTCTCCTCATCTTCACTCTCCTCCACCATCACATCTGAAAATTAAGTAAATAAGTTCATTTTAAGAGGTTAGTTTTTAACAGTTTCTTTGGGAAAAACTTTGGAAAGACAGTGCAATCATTACTGACCAAAATACATGTGTGCAAACTGTAAATGCTAAGGAGTTAAGATACTCAAACTACTTTAAAAGCCTACATCTGGGCACATTTGTCTAGTTGCGGGTTTGATAGGTCTTTTACTGACACTGAAGGTACATATTGCAAAAGATGCAATATGTGAACAGCCTGAATGGCTTGAGGGAATGATGATGAAACCACATCATACTTATATAATTTAGCATTATATACATGCAATTAACTTCACATTTATCCTAAATAATACAACCTGGACCTTTAGATGATCTACTTACTGTGAAGGTTTTTTGTGTGTAATCGTAGAGAAGAAAAATATGTGAAACTCTTCCCACAAGCAGTGCAGTGATACGGTTTCTCTCCAGTGTGAATCCTCAAGTGTGTTTTTAGGACTCCTGAATGACTGAATCTCTTGCCGCAGTGTGAACACTTGTAAGGTTTCTCTCCAGTGTGAGTCCTCATGTGCGATTTCAGGTTTTGTGAACAACTGAATCTCTTGTCGCAGTGTGAACACTGGTAAGGTTTCTCTCCAGTGTGGACCCTCATGTGATAATTGAGAGTGCTTTTGCAGCTGAAACCCTTTCCACACTGAGTGCAGGTCAAACTATTTACAGCTGTTTCTTTCACTGAAATACTGAATTCAGTCTCTGATTGGGTTTTTTCTTCACTTTTGACATGATGTTTCTCCTCATCTTCATTCAGTTCTTCACTCTTCTCCTTCACCATCACATCTGAAAATTAAATAAATAAGTGCTAGTTTTTAAACCGACGTTTTTGTGCGAAGTTTACATGTTGTCATCGTGCTCGAGTGGGTTTCCCCCAGGTCCCCCGGTTTCCTCCCACCGTCCAAAAACATGCAACTTAAGTTAATTGACTAATCCAAATCTGCACTATAGACGTGCCCCTAGTCAGTAGTAATCTCTTAAGATCAAGCCCTATCTGTTCATTAGCTACTACAGCAGGGGAGTTTCGAAATCTACCTGAGCTCAAACTCAACTCTCGCCCTGCAATGGCAGGCAGCCCTGGGCTGGAGGATCTTATGAGCTCAGGGGTCTTTTCCAGGACAGCATTCTAAACATGATTTATTATCAATCATGTGTGATTGTAAGTGTGAACTTATGAATTGTTCTTTATGGAGCCGTTCACTTTGTGTCAAAAATGTGTGGAAAGTGCAACTCGCACTACTTTCTTTTTGTATTTGCGTTTACAAAAGATGTAAATTGTGAACAGCCTGAATGGCTTGAGGGAATGATGACGAAACCACATCATACTTATATAATTTATCATTAAATAAATTTGATCAACTCCACAATTATCGTAAATAAAGCATCCTGGATCTTTGTTCAATGTAATGTGTATTTATATAGCACATTTATTATGTATAGCCATACATCCAAAGCACTTCACAATCATTAGGGGAGGGATCACCACCAGTGTGCAGTATCCACTTGGAATAACAGCGCCAGTGCGCTCACTACACACCAGCCATTGGTGGAGTGGAGAGACAGTGATAAAGCCAATTCGGTGGATGGGGATGATTGGGAGGCCATGATAGGTAAGGGCAGATAGAGGTAATTTGGCCAGAACACAGGGTTACACCTCTACTCTTTACGAGAAGTGCCATGGGATTTTTAATGACCACAGACAGTCAGGACCTTGGTTTAACATCTCATCTGAAAGTCGACACTGACTGACAGAATAACGTACCCTTCACTATACTGGGGCATTAGGACCCACACAGACTGCAGGTTGAGCACCCCCTGCTGGCCTCACTAACACCACTTCCAACAGCAATCTAGTTTTCCCATGTGGTCTCCCATCCAGGTACTGACCAAACTCAGCCCTGCTTAGCTTCAGTGAGTAACGGCCTTGGGCTGCAGGGTGAAATGTCTGTGGATGTTTAGATGATCTACTTACTCTGACAGTTTATTGTGTGTTGTCGTAGAGAAGATGAATATGAGAATCTCTTCCAACAAGCAGTGCAGTGATACGGTTTCTCTCCAGTGTGAGTCCTCTCGTGTGATTTCAGGTATCTTGAATCACTGAATCTCTTGTCGCAGTGTGAACACTGGTAAGGTTTATCTCCAGTGTGAGTCCTCTCGTGTGATTTCAGGTATCTTGAATCACTGAATCTCTTGCGGCAATGTGAACACTGGTGAGGTTTCTCTTCAGCGTGAGTCCTCATGTGTGATTTGAGGTTTCTTAAATTAGTACATCTCTTGTCGCAGTGTGGACACTTGAAAGGTTTCTCTCCAGTGTGAATCCTCAAGTGATCATTGAGACCGCTTTTGCGGGTGAAACTCTTTCCACACTGAGTGCAGGTCAAACTATTTACAGCTGTTCCTTTCACTGAAATACTATGTTCAGTCTCTGATTGGGTTTTTTCTTCACTTTTGACTTGATGTTTCTCCTCATCTTCATTTAGTTCTTCACTCTCCTCAATCACATCTGAAAAGTAAGCAAATAAGTTCATTTTAAAAGGCTAGTTTTTAAGTCTGTAAACAATAGATGGCGCTCTAGCAGGGCTCAACAATGTGAGAAAATGGTGGGGGAGGCGAGATCGATACGCAAGTGATTAAAAACGCTCCACATAGTTTAAAAGCCTCATCTGGGCACATTTGTCTGCTAGTGAGTTTGCTGGGACAGTCTTTCACTGACACTGAAGGTACAACAGAACCAGAACCCTGCTAAAAGCTCACTGTAAAACTCCATCTCTCCACTCACAGCAGCAGAACACAGCGCTGAACATGTGCTTGTTGATTATCTGATGTTTGACGAATTGAAAAAGCCGGTTTTCATTGAGCAGATAAACTTAAAGCTTCACGTCCGACTACTTGTATTTAATGACAAAACTGTAAACATGAAGTAAAATTGAGAATGCAGTGCAATATAAAATAAATGGAAACATGAAAAAGAACTAAAACGAGTGAAGTGTGTAAAGTTTCACACCATCACTGTTCTTCAGCCTCCTTATTGAAGAGTAATGAATAAACACAAACCTATTAGTTCGTCAGTGTCTTCCTGTTTAATTCTGCAGGGTTCTGAATCACTCATCTTCTCACTGTCCTTCAATAAACCCAGCCTTTACAGATTTCACTGATGGCGGCCGAGCTAAAGAACAAACAGAAAATATGATTAAACTACATTGATGGACAAATGTATCAATATGGTAGTCAATAATCTGAAGATTTCAGCAGTTCAGATAATATTCATGAACCTCAGATGATTAACCTTCATTAAACTATTCTGGATCAGCAGATGGCTGCACTGGTCCATATGTGTGCGTTTTATGCCGAAGTATAAATCAGCCTTTAGGGTGCACTCACACTAGGCTATCCTACGTTTGTAGTGTGGATGCAAAGCGGACCTGAACGCAAAGCTGAAGCTGCGACATCACTTTCATATGGATTTATTATTCATTCTTACTTTTCAATATATTTATCATAATTTATTAGTGTCAATAGTGGTGGATCTGTTTGGCAAAATATTTGACTGCATGTCAAAACACTCTAAACAACTAAAAATAATACAAAACAATATAACTAAAACAATCTGCACTGTGTTGAGCGCTTCTTTTCCTGTTAAACTGAACATCGACATTCAGAATCTATGATCGATCTAATTTTTTTAGGATGATTTTTTTCATATACTTGTTCGTACCGCATGTGGAGTCACATGACCCCGCTCTGTTAAAGATTGAGTCTGATTTCTACTTCTGTGGCCACTTTGCAGCCACATCTGATCTCTGGTCAAGTAGGACGATGAACCCATTCTTAAGCTTTACTTCTTATTTACATTAAAGCATTTGTTCACAGAAGATTAAAGAAATGCTTAAGTATTATTAACAAGATATGCAGGAGTTATTTTATTTAGGAGAGATACTGCTTATTATTTACATTCAATATGAAAAATGTTTCCAATTATTGTTTCCAAAAATGCAAGTTATTTAGGCAATGCGTGTTTTTAATTTCCGTTGTTCAATGTTGATGTTCAATAAATAATCATAGATAATAGTGTGTGTTTCCGTCAGTTATTTTAAAATCATTAGTGCAGCCTTCATTTAAACAGCACTTACTTGTAATATGTGAGCATATTTACTGTACAAAACTTGTCAGTGAACTATGAAGTCAAAAAAATAAACTCACTAAATAAAATTATCGCACATTAATCATAATAGAGCTTAAATCTTCGAATAAACCAGATTTGATTTTATGCCAAATCGCCCAGCCCTAACTGCAGACACAGATCTGATTCATATCGGATACATAAGATACCTTACAGCAGACATTTCCTAATATTTATTTATCATGGAAATGATCACTGGTGTGACTTTTCTAATGGGTAACACCACTAAAGATCATTGTTTCTTACTGGTCATCCATTGTTGTTTGTTTTTCGCAGTCACATAAATAAAAAACGTGTCGATATACATATTAAAGGATAAATTTACATACACTGAATTCTGTTACATCTTCACATCATACTTTGAGTTATCACTACTCAAGCCGTTAGAAAAGCGAGCTCACTACGTTAACGTTACACAGAAAAACACAAATACACCGATCATATTTCCCTCTCAGAGCCACTCTCTGTCTGCTGTGTTGTTTTGGTCAGCAGACACACAGATGGAGGTGAACTCAATGCAGAAACTAGTCGCAGATTGTCGCTTTAATAAACTGTAAAGTGTGTTTTATTGTTGTGTAAACACGAGAAAAAGCGTCAACTACTCACCTCAGCTCTGAAGACTCGACGCTGAATGAACGCGTCAGAACTGACGTCATCGCGGTGAGGCGGGAGCAACAAAATCCGCCAAATTAATAACGGTTTACAACACAATTGCTAATGAATACAAAAGTCATCGTAAGTGCATATTTTTGTGAATTTATGCCACGGATTTGGTTTCAGTGTCTCCATAGCGGTGTAAAGATGTTTTTACATGTGTGAGGCAAAAACTACCTTGAGTAAACAAACCATTTTAGTATAATACAAAGGGTAAAAAAGATGATTAATGAAAAGTGACATTTAAAAACAGACTATGTGAAACTAATAAAATTAATAATTAACAATTGTATTATATGTATTTGGTATCAAGTTTAAGAGACAACAAACAAGTCAAATAAATCTAAGTTTTCCCAAAATTGTAGTTTCTGAACAGGCACAATCTGTAGTGATTTGATGAAATGGCTGAAATATCTCCCTCCAGATGCTGGGTGTATGATATTTCAATGTGTAAATCTGCAATAGTCACATTGCAGGATCCGCTAGGTCCAGTTGTGAGTATAATTAACCAGAAAACAGAAACACATGCTTATAGTTTAATCCTAACATAGTGAATGGCTTTTTTTAAAAGGCAAAGCAAGATGAGATGAGACAAGTATGGGTGTTGTTGAATAGTTTTAGGACACCTTTGATTAAAGGTTTTGATCCACTTTAAATGTTGACCACTGTAAACAATGTTCTCTTACATCTGATTATTACATTTCTGTACCTCAATACTGTTAAACTCTCCAGAAAACTCTTAATAACTGTTTATTTCATTAGTATCTTTGCTCTCGTGTTAATTTATGTTTGTGATTTGTTTGTATGTTATGCAGATGCACTCCTTATCAATGACAAATGAGGAACTCTTCCTAAATAGAGATGTTTAACTCACATCCCAAAACATATCGCAGAAATACAGAATATTACAATGTCAGCTTTTTCCAATATCCTGCAGCTGTAACGTGCATGACTGAGTAATTGTGGCGTGACAAACCTTTTCAGGAGTGTCCTCTTAATGTATCCACAAACTCCTCATGTTTTAAATATACAATTAAATTCATTCATTCAGCAACTTCACATGCTGATCTCTTCTTCACCACTGTTTCATCATGACAGAACCGTTGTTAGAAATAATAGTACAAAGGCGAGCGCGTCACATATAAAAGCCTCCACAGCTCGTATAAATCAGGCTTAAAGAGAAAGGTATAAAATATTCATTCAACTAATGACGACTGTAGAAAGCAAACGCTAAATCCTGGACATTTCAGGAAATGTAGAAATCAATGCAGGTGCATTTCACTCCTTAAAATAGACATGTGCAGGACAAATATGGACATATGCTAAACTATCAAATCTGATGTTTGTGAAAACACAATGGAGTTTTCTAGGGAGATGGGAGGTAATGAAGTACAAATACTTTGTTACTGTACTTAAGTAGATTTTTCTGGTATCAGTACTCCACTATTTATTTTTCTGACAACTTTTTACTCTACATTTTTACACAAATATCTGTACTTTCTACTCCTTACTTTTTTAAACCACGTTCGTTATTTTCGTTATCACATGTTTGGTAGTGCAGTCTATATTATTTCATGTCATTGCGCAACTTGAGCGCCTATTTGATGCAAAAATTATCTATTTTTTGTCATGGTGGACCTGCGCGCTGCAGTGTGCTGCTTTTTTTTTCAACCAAGGCTGTCACGCACCGTATGAAGGCTTATTTATGAAGATTACCATGAGAAAGGCTAGGATGACTATGCAGACGAGACAGAGGGAGACAGCGAACTAAACATGACTGATGCTGCAGTGTTTACATGTTAATAAGACACATTTTGCTGGATCGGATCACAGGTAAACAAGAGAGACACATTCCAGTTCAAGAATATGCCTTAAATGCTTAAGCCTTTTGTCCACTTCCGATCATACTGCACATGTTTTCTCTAGTCTTTTAATCTAATACCATGAAGAAAAGAGGGTTTTTTTTGTAAAGTTTTGTACATTTAGTACTAAAACAGTCAAATAATTTACAAAAACGTTATGCACTGAAATTTATTTCCGATGAGTTCATATTTCCTTGTGCAACAGAGGCCAGCTAGTGAAGTGCTGTGCAGGTAAACCTCACTCCTCTGACCTCCTACCTTTCACAAGAAGAGTCCCCAGTTTGATTCCAGTTCGGAGCAGGTTGGGGGTGTAGAATCGGCGGGGTCACATTGGTGCCGTGACTTGGATGGGAGTGAGGTTTAGGTGGCTGAGTGTACAAAGAGTTGCCGGTTCGATCCCAGCTCAAAGCGGGTTGGATGGTGTAATACATGTGTGCAAACTGTAAATGTTTAGGAGTTAGGATGCTCAAACTATTTTAAAGGCCTACATCTGGGGACATTTGTCTAGTTGTGGGTTTGCTTGGAAAGTCTTTATCCTAAATAATACAACCTGGACCTTTAGATGATCTACTTACCATGAAAGTTTATTGTGTGTAAATGTAGAGAAGATGAATATGTGAAACTCTTCCCACAAGCAGTGCAGTGATACGGTTTCTCTCCAGTGTGAGTCCTCAAGTGTGTCTTCAGGTTTTGTGAAAAACTGAATCTCTTGTCACAGTGTGAACACTGGTAAGGTTTCTCTTCAGTGTGAATCCTCTCATGTGTTTTCATGTTTTTAGAAACACTGAATCCCTTGCCGCAGTGTGAACACTGGTAAGGTTTCTCTCCAGTGTGGATCCTCAAGTGTGATTTTAGGACTCCTGGATGATTGAATCTCTTGCCACAGTGTGAACACTGGTGAGGTTTCTCTCCAGTGTGGAGCTTTATGTGTGATCTGAGGTTTCGTGAAATATTAAAACTCCAGTCGCAGTGTGGACACTTGAAAGGTTTCTCTCCAGTGTGGATCCTCATGTGATCAGTGAGACCGCTTTTGCGGGTGAAACTCTTTCCACACTGAGTGCAGGTCAAACTATTTACAGCTGTTCCTTTCACTGAAATACTATGTTCAGTCTCTGATTGGGTTTTTTCTTCACTTTTGACATGATGTTTCTCCTCATCTTCATTCAGTTCTTCACTCTCCTCCTTCACCGTTACATCTGAAAGTTAATTTTAAGAGGTTAGATTTGAACAGTTCCTCTATAGAAGGGATGTCCAAAGTCGGTCCTGGAGGGCCGGTGTCCTGTTGATCTTAGCTCCAACTTGCTTCAACACAGCTGCCTGGAAGTTTCTAGTATATCTAGTAAGAGCTTGATTAGCTTGTTCAGGTGTCTTTGATTAGGGTTGGAGCTAAACTCCCCAGGACACCGGCCCTCCAGGACCAACTTTGGACACCCCTGCTCTAGAGCATAGGTCTCAAACTCAATTCCAGGAGGGCCGCAGCTCTGCACAGCGTCATGAACACCTTCATTAGTTGGATCAGATGTTTGATCAGGGTTGGAGCAAAACTGTGCAGAGCTGTGGCCCTCCAGGAATTGAGTTTTAGACCTACGCTCTAGAAAGTCTTGACAGTGCAATCATTACAGACTAAAACACACGTGTACAAACTGTAAATGTTTATGAGCACATGTGAATAAAAGGTTTTGTTGTGCTGATCACTTTCCATTTTCTCTGTCTTCTCAAACTCCAAATTCACTTTAAACTTCTGAATGACTGACATTAGTGTGTGTGAACAATCACCTGTTGACATCACCTGTTTCAAATCACATCATTATTTCACCAATTTACCTGATTACGAGCCCTAAACTGCTACTGTCCCAACTATTTTTTAAATGTGTTGTAAGAAAATAAATGAGGAAAAACACATTTAATAATGTTTGTTGTTTTGTCTGCAATGAAATACAAGTCAAAGTAAAGTGACTACCTTCTGTTTTTATTTGTGTTTTCCATACTGTCTCAACTTTTTCTGATTTGGGGTCGTAGCTACAACTATAATAAAATATATGACGCTTTAGCTTTTCATTTGCTCTTATCTTTTCAACCTTTGCCATCACATACGATGGTGATGTAGCCAACAATGTGCGTCATTAAAAATGCTCCAACTACTTTAAAAGCCGACATCTGGCCACATTTGTCTAGTTGAGTTTGCTGGGACAGTCTTTCACTGACACTGAAGGTACAACAGAACCCAAGATCTCCTGTGTCTCTGCTAAGAAGAATAACAGCATCTGCTGTGTCCTTTATTGTTGTTTATGGAGCCGTTCACTTTGTGTCAAAAATGTGTGAAAAGTGCGACTCGCACTACTTCCTCTTTGTTTGCAAAAGATGTAATATGTCAACAGCCTGAATGGCTTGAGAAAATGATGACGAATACTTATATAATTTATCATTATATTCATTCTATCAACTCCACAATTATCCTAAATAATACAACCTGAACCTTTAGATGATCTACTTACTGTGAAGGTTTTTTGTGTGTAATCGTAGAGAAGAAAAATCTGTATAACTCTTCCCACAAGCAGTGCAGTGATACGGTTTCTCTCCAGTGTGAGTCCTCACGTGTGTTTTTAGGACTCCTGAATGACTGAATCTCTTGCTGCAGTATGAACACTGGTAAGGTTTCTCTCCAGTGTGAGTCCTCATGTGTGTTTTCAGGTTTTGTGAAAAACTGAATCTCTTGTCGCAGTGTGAACACTGGTAAGGTTTCTCTCCAGTGTGGATCCTCATGTGATGATTGAGAGTGCTTTTGCAGCGGAAACTCTTTCCACACTGAGTGCAGGTGAGACTTTTTACAGCTGTTTCTTTCACTGAAATACTGAATTCAGCCTCTGATTGGGTTTTTTCTTCACTTTTGACATGATGTTTCTCCTCATCTTCATTCAGTTCTTCACTCTTCTCCATCGTCACATCTGAAAATTAAATAAAGAAGTGCTAGTCTTTAACGGTTTGTCTAGAAAGTCTTTACAGTGCAATCATTACTGACTAAAACACGTGTGCAAACTGTTAATGTTTATGAGCATGTGTGAACAAAAGGTTTTGTTGTGCTGATCACTTTCCATTTGCTCTGTCAAAGTTTCAAACTCCAAGTTCACTTTAAGGGCGTATTCACACTGTGCTATCCGAACCGTAAGAACCAAATCCGAGAGAATTTGGCGAAAACTAAAAATCCTGAACAGCTCATAACATACCAAACTCTTCTGTCCTCTTTCTAGGCTGAGGTTACTTCTGCAAAGCAGACATACTTCCATCAGAAAGTCAACAGTGCCACCAATCCTCGCTTACTTTTTAAAATATTTTCCTCCCTCCTCTATCCTCCTCCTCCACCCGCATCCTCCACACTCACTACTGATGACTTTGCTACATTCCTTTGCACCAAAACTGCAAAAATCAGTGCTCAATTTGCGGCACCTACAACAAACACGCAAGAAACACCACCAACACCACACACACTCACCTCTTTTTCCCAGCTCTCTGAGTCTGAGGTGTCCAATCTCGTGCTATCTAGCCATGCAACCACCTGTCCGCTTGATCCCATTCCCTCTCATCTCCTGCAAGCCATTTCTCCTGCAGTCATACCAACACTGACTCACATAATTAACACATCTCTTGACTCTGGTTTATTCCCTACTTCATTTAAGCAGGCTAGGGTAACCCCACTGCTGAAGAAACCCAACCTGGATCAAACGCTACTTGAAAACTACCGACCGGTATCCCTGCTTCCATTCATGGCCAAGATTTTGGAGAAAGTAGTGTTCAATCAAGTCCTGGACTTTCTTACTTAAAACAACCTCATGACAACAAGCAATCTGGCTTTAAGAAAGGCCACTCAACTGAGACTGCCCAGCTCTCGGTCATGGAGGATCTCAGACTGGCTAAAGCAGACTCTAAATCATCTGTCCTCATCTTGCTGGATCTATCAGCTGCTTTTGACACTGTAAACCACCAGATCCTGCTATCTACGCTTGAGTCACTGGGCGTTGCAGGCACTGTTATTCAATGGTTCAGTTCTTACCTCTCGGACAGGTCATTCAGGGTGTCTTGGAGAGGTGTCCAACCTACAGCATCTAAATACTGGGGTACCTCAGGGCTCTGTTCTTGGGCCACTTCTCTTCTCCATCTACACGGCATCTTTAGGACCAGTCATCCAGAAACATGGATTTTCCTACCACTGCTATGCTGATGATACCCAGCTATACCTCTCTTTTCACCCTGATGATCCCTTGGTTCCAGCTCGCATTTCAGCCTGCCTGTCAGACATTTCACACTGGATGAAAGATCATCATCTTCAGCTTAATCTCGCGAAAACGGAAATGCTTGAAGTTTGTGCCAACCCGACTCTTCACCATAACTTTTCAATCCAGATGGATGGGGCAACCATTACTGCATCCAAAATGGTAAAAACCCTTGGAGTAACGATTGATGACCAACTAAACTTCTCTGACCACATTTCTAGAACTGCTCGATCTTGCAGATTCGCACTCTATAACATCAGAAAGGTCCGACCCTTCCTATCTGAACATACAGCTCAACTCACTGTTCAAGCTCTTGTTCTCTCTAAACTGGATTATTGCAACTCTCTACTAGCCGGGCTTCCAGCTAACTCTATCAAACCTCTTCAGCTTCAGAACGCAGCAGCACGAGTGGTCTTTGATGAACCCAAAAGAGCACATGTCACTCCGCTACTCACCCGTTTGCACTGGCTGCCAGTTGCTGCTCGCATCAAATTCAAAGCTCTGATGTTTGCTTACAAAGCGACCTCTGGCTTTGCTCCTCCGTATCTGCTCTCACTTCTGCAGATTTATGTGCCCTCCAGAAACTTGCGTTCTGTGAATGAACGTCGCCTCGTGGTTCCATCCCTAAGAGGGAAGAAATCACTTTCCCGAACTCTCACATTCAATCTGCCCAGTTGGTGGAATGAACTCCCTAACTACATCAGAACAGCAGAGTCACTTGCTGTCTTCAAGAAACGACTAAAAACTCAACTATTTAGTCTCCACTTTCCTTCCTAATCTTAACTGCCTCTCTGGCTGTACCACTAACTGTACTCTCTCTCTCTCCCAAAAAAAAAAAAAAAAAATTCTAATGCTTTACTTCTTAGACTTTACACACCTGAAACTTGTCTATAGCATTTGTTCACTGTTGCTCTTATAGTTGTGTAAATTGCTTCCTTGTCCTCATTTGTAAGTCGCTTTGGATAAAAGCGTCTGCTAAATGACTAAATGTAAATGTGCCCAGGCCTGTTTCCCGGATCGTTTGAGAAGTGTGAGTGTTCTGAAACAGGCTCAAGCACTGTTCACTTGGCCGGCCCTGGCCCGGTTGGAAGAGGTGTACCAGAGCGCGGTTCACTTGGGCTCAGGCACGGTACGCTTGTAGTGTGAGTGCAAAGCATGCCTGAGCCCGAAACTGAAGACGAGACGTGACTTTTAAGGGACTGTTTCATATAGATTTTTCAATTATTCTTACTGTTCAATGAACACGAACTGTCATAGATTATTAAAGACACAAACCCCTCACTGCAAAACAGCTGCACCTTCAGCAAACCTCCTAATTCCTGCAGCACGAGGACTTTGTGGTTGCTTATGAGCGTCAAAAGTGGCTGATCTGTTCGGCGAAATATTTGACTGCGTGTCGCTGCATATCAAACGACTAAAACGACATAATTAAAGAAATATCCACTGTGCTGCGCGAGAGTGCTTCTTACTGAACAGCGCATCAACGATGACGTAAGCATGCCCAGACCCGAATGTAATGTGAGTGCGGGCCGTCGGGGGAGACGGGAGAGTGGGGACAAGTGTACTTTGGTCTGGTTCAAGGCAACTGTACATAGAGTGAGTACGCCCTAAACGTCTGAATGACTTTGATTAGTGTGCGCGAGTAATTAAAAATGCTCTAACTACTTTAAAAGTAGTTAGCCTGTGCTCATTTGTCTAGTTGTGGGTTTGCTGGGACAGTCTTTATCCTAAATAATGCAACCTGGACCTTTAGATGATCTACTTACTGTGATAGTTTTTTGTGTGTTGTCGTAGAGAAGATGAACATGTGAAACTCTTCCCACAAGCAGTGCAGTGATACGGTTTCTCTCCAGTGTGAGTCCTCAAGTGTGTCTTTAGAACTCCTGAATGACTGAATCTCTTGTCACAGTGTGAACACTGGTAAGGTTTCTCTCCAGTGTGAGTCCTCTCGTGTGACTTCAGGTTTTGTGAAAAACTGAATCTCTTGTCGCAGTGTGAACACTGGTAAGGTTTCTCTCCAGTGTGGATCCTCATGTGTTTATTTAGAGTGCTTTTGCAGCTCAAACTCTTTCCACACTGAGTGCAGGCGAGACTTTTTACAGCTGTTCCTTTCACTGAAATACTATGTTCAGTCTCTGATTGGGTTTTTTCTTCACTTTTGACATGATGTTTCTCCTCATCTTCATTCAGTTCTTCACTCTCCTCCTTCACCATCACATCTGAAAGTTAATTTTAAGAGGTTAGATTTTGACTCCAATGCAAAAGCGAAGATTATGAATGACGGAGTGTAAAGCCGCCTCTCCTGTGTGCTTCAGCAGCGCGTCCCGCTGTTCATGAATGAGGAGGCGGAGAGAATGCGCTGTTTAGTTTCATCTTAAGGTATTTAAATAAACCTTAAAGTTAAACTAAAATGTACAACTCTTGTTGGTTGCACCCTCAGGATGCACAATGAACCTAACACACCATTCTTTTAATTCGATGTTGAAGTATGTGAACCAACCACAAATGCTTTGTCATGTTGATTGCAACACCCTGCTTTATAACTTATTAGTTTATTACAATAATTACACTTGGCTTTGCCATCGTTCTTCACCACATATAGCCACTCTTTTGAGCACATCTTGCGGTCCATCTCTACACAAATGTTTAGATTATGATTGAAGGTGCTCTCCAGCGGTGAAGTTCCTGGTAGAGTAGAGATTGAAAAAAATTTGCATTTTACTGTGTTTTTTTTTATATTTGTGACTCTGAAGTTTAATTACAATATATATATATATATATATATATATATATATATATATATATATATATATATATATATATATATATATATATATATATATATATATATATATATATTTATTGTGGTGTCTGATTGGTCTTATGACATTGATCATAGGAGAGACAAAAAAAAAATCAGTGATGTATTCTGATATTCCGATGTGTAAAAGCACAACTCTTAATGATGAAACCAAGCGTAAGAGAAAGGAAAAGCGCCTCTGCAAGAGGGCGCGCCGGACCAACAAACCAACTGAAGGAACTCTAACTGACCTCGCTGCTCAGTTTAAACACATAACTCTCAGTGCATGAATTTGTAGGCACACTATCTATGAAGGCTGAGAATAAAACTGCTAAATAATTGACTTATACTCGGATGACTGTGTATCTGTCTCCCCGAGGGATTTTACCACTGTTCAAATGATAAAGCATGCTCTTTGAATGTGGAATTTAATAAAGATGTGCAACTGTGTTTATGAATGATCTATGCTCTGTTTTTGAACACTGTTTATGAACCCTGTCTTCCAACACGGTCCCAGCGTCGATCGTTATCTATGCATGATGAGTATAAAATCTGAAATGTACAAACCAGCTGCGCGCTTTCTGACTTCTGTATACTGAATGTCTTAGGCCTTTTATTCTCAACAGAGGATAAAGTAAAGGATTTTGTTTCTGTTATTTGTCTTTTGTTTATTCTACTTTTTCACTGGATTTTATTTTATTAATAAAAGTCTATTTTATTACTTTTCTTCACTGGAGTGGACACTGACTTCATTTTCCAGAACAGTTACCCTGTGTGGTAAAGTATGAATCTAATTTATTCCTTTTGCAGAAACATTATAAAGACGATCCTTTAACTAAACTCTAGCTAAGAAATATAGCGAAGAGAGGATCCTGGTTTATCTTTGTTTAATTAGGGTAATTAAATAAAGGCGATCCAGCACATATATATATATATATATATATATATATATATATATATATATATATATATATATACACACACACACACACACACAAAGGAATAATCTTAATTATTAATCGTGATTAACGTTTTGAGCAAAATAACCGTGATTATAATTTTTTCTGTTATCGTGCAGCCCTAGCGGTGGGCCTCAAATCAGGAGGAATTTGCATCCTATTTTAACATCAGGAAATAAAACAAGAGACTTATTGTGTTTATATCACCCTAATATGACTGTGGACACACTATACCTACACACAGTTCTGTCCAAACAGCTTTAATAAGTTCATAGGTGCCCTTTAATAACAAAATAGTATAAATGAAGGAAAATTAAGGATGCAGTGCATGAAAGGTAATATGAAAAAGAACTAAAACGGGTCAAGTGTGTAAAGATTCACAACCTCACTGTTGTTCAGCCTCATTAATGAAGAGTAATGAATAAACACAAACCTATGAGTTCTTCAGTCTCTTCCTGTTTAATTCTGCAGGGTTCTGGATCACTCATCTTCTCACTGTCCTTGCAGATTTCTCTTCTCTTCTTGCAGATGCTCGTCTTCATCGATGAGAATATTCCAGTATTTCTAGCTGAACTCAATGAGGAGGAACTGCAAAAGCATAAACAGAAAATCTGCTTAATTCACTCTTATTAAATAAATAAATCACTATGATAGGTATATATTGTAGATAATGCAACGGGTGAGTATGTAATTTGCTCAAGTCTGCTGAAACAGAAGTCTGTTATTGGTAGACCTGAAGGCATCAGTTTTAGGAATTAAGTAGACAGGAACTACTGACAAGAAATAAAGAGGACTTCAGCAGCTCTGATAATATAGATGAGCCTCTGACTATAAACATTAAACAGCAGCAGATCAGCTCATTTTATACTGTGTTTGAAGCATAAATATTGTAGTTTAAGCCACTGATATTTACATTTTTAGAAATCTATATGTACTTTAAATACCTTATATTCATACAATACAAAAATTTGACCGCCAACACATACACGTGGTAAAGAAACTAACAAATCATAAAAACCTAACACAAACAACATTCCCATTACATTCATAAATCATATTTTGTGAAACTCCAATCTTTAAAAACGAACACACTAACAGAAAAACAAACACTTCACTCATATTTCCCTCTCAGAGCTCCTCACCGCCTGCTGTATTGTTTTGGTCAGCAGACACACAGATAGAGGTGAACTCAATGCAGAAACTAGTCGCAGATTGTCGCTTTAATAAACTGTAAAGTGTGTTTTATTGTTGTGTAAACACGAGAAAAAGCGTCAACGACTCACCTCAGCTCTGAACACTCGACGCTCAATGAACGCGTCAGTGCTGACGTCATCGCGGCAAGGCGGGCGCAACAAAACGCGCCAAACTGAGCTATCCCCACAGGTTTAATGCAATTGGTCAACAGTCATATACAATACAAAAAATATATGAAGGAATCAGCATTATTGCTGGACGGCATTGACATTCATGATAAAATGTAATAACAAACATATTCATTCAGCAAAGAAATTGTATTGTTCCGCATGGCAAATTTCATTGGGCTGCATTAATTAATAATATAGATTGGAGAATTTTAAAGGCAATGCAAGATGAGATGAGACAAGTATGGGTGATGTTGAATAGTTTTAGGACACCTTGGATTAAAGGCATTGATCCACTTTAAATGTTGACCACTGTAAACAATGTTCTCTTACATCTGATTATTACATTTCTGTACCTCAATACTGTTAAACTCTCCAGAAAACTCTTAATAACTGTTTATTTCATTAGTATCTTTGCTCTCGTGTTAATTTATGTTTGTGATTTGTTTGTATGTTATGCAGATGCACTCCTTATCAATGACAAATGAGGAACTCTTCCTAAATAGAGATGTTTAACTCACATCCCAAAACATATCGCAGAAATACAGAATATTACAATGTCAGTTTTTTCCAGTATCGTGCAGCTCTAACATGCATGACTGAGTAATGGTGGCGTGACAAACATTTTCAGGAGTGTCCTCTAAATGTATCCACAAACTCCTCATGTTTTTAATATACAATTAAATTAATTCATTCAGCAACTTCACATGCTGATCTCTTCTTCACCACTGTTTCATCATGACAGAAGCGTTGTTGGAAATAATAGTGTGAGCGTGTTTAGTATAAAAGCCTCCACAACTCGTATAAATCAGGCTTAAAGAGAAAGGTATAAAATAATCATTAAACTAATGACGACCAGAGATGGCAGAAGTACACACATCCTTTACTCAAGTAGAAGTACAGAGGCTCATGTTTAAAAGTAAAAGTAAAAGTAAAGTACGGCCTCAAAATTTTACGTAAAAAGCATCCATTACTACTTCCTGTTTTAGTTTCATGCTGGCAACTACTGTAGATCTCACATCATGTCGATCCATTTCTGATTTTGGTGTAAAAGTTGTTGCTGATTATG
This sequence comes from Danio aesculapii, assembly GCF_903798145.1. Taxonomy (NCBI): domain Eukaryota; kingdom Metazoa; phylum Chordata; class Actinopteri; order Cypriniformes; family Danionidae; genus Danio; species Danio aesculapii. Next base: position 3,441,868 of record NC_079456.1, on the reverse strand, counting down.
AATTTGAATATTAATTGAACGGGATCGCCCCTTGAGACGAATTTCATTTTCGAGAAGGTCCCGAAGTCATACACTCAATTTCCTTTTCAGCAGGAAAGTAGCCAAGCAACATCCCTCTCTGCAATATTGCAGAGCCATTTGAGCTCCAGCGAGGGGGAGCATGAGCTCTCGCTCCTCCTCCTGTAAGCTGTTTTAATGCGTATACCCACCCCTAACCCCAACCCCCAGTGACATCACTCGTAGAAGAAGAGCAAGGAAGGAGGAGCTGGAGCTCAAGCTCCCCCTTGCTGGAGAGCTCAGGGTTTGCAGTGAGCACCACATGAAACAACACTGCTCAAAAATCTGTGTATTAGATCAAAAACAACAACTGCCATTATTGTCCATTCATACACTCAAAAAAAGAGGCCTATATCTTTACAAATAATAAACATCTTTAGTTAACACTTAATTTTGTCTAAAACATGTTTTTCTTTTGCTATAATAATATAATTAAACATGATGCTGCAGTGTTTACATGGTAATAAGACAGGTAAACAAGAGAGACACATCCTCATTCATTTTCATTTCGGCCCTTTAATTTTCAGTCCCGTTATTAATCCGGGGTCGCCACAGCGGAATGAACCGCCAACTTATCCAGCACGATTTACGCAGCGGATGCCCTTCCAGCCGAAACACATCTTTGGGAAACACCCATACACTACGGACAATTTAGCCTACCCAGTTCACCTGAACCGCATGTCTTTGGACTGTGCATTCTCAGAAATAAAGGTACACGATCTGTCGCTGGGGTGGTACCTTTTCAAAAGGTACAGATTTGTGCCTAAAAGGCTCATATTAATACATATTAGTACCTAAAAAGTACAAAAGTGTTCCTCTTAAAATTTTTAGGTGCTATGTACCATTGAGGTATTAATATAGACAAATCTGTACCTTTTGAAAAGGTACCACCCCAGTGACAGATAGTGTACCTATAGTTCTGAGAGTGTGGGAGAAACCGGAGCACCCGGACGAAACCCTTGCAAACGCGGGGAGAACATGCAAACTCCACACAGAAACGCCAACTGACCCATCCGATGCTCGAACCAACGACCTTCTTGCTGTTAGGCGACATATTTCCTTGTGCAACAGAGACCAGCTAGTGAAGTGCTGTGCAGAAAACCTCACTCCTCTGACCTCTAAAGGTGCTCTAGTGACAGACCATGGTCCATGGTCTTAAAGCTGGATTTATACTTTGGCCTGGCGCTGCATCACGGATCTCCGCTGACTGCGCGCGCATCTCGCGAAACGGACGAGACTTTTATGCTTGTTGCGTTCGCCGTTGTGATATTCTTTAAAACGACAGGCGGCGGTCAAAAGAAACCTACCGTAAAATCAGACGGATAAACAGAGAAGTAGGAAGTTTCCGGAACTACGTCATATCATTAATATCATTCAGTATTTTTAAGCTAATTATTTTTATTGTTTTTATAAATTATTTTAATGATTATAAGGATTTTTTTAACCATTCAAGATTTTTTTAATCAAACTTTGTTGCATCATTTGCTTTTGTTTATATCTCGGACAGTTTTACCTATTAAAGTTTATTAAAATATTAATGACAGCAGAACATGTGTTACTCTACAATTATATTTTTTTATTATGGCAAGAATAAAAGCAAAAATAGTACACTTACTAAAAAATACAGATGTTTTTGTTTTTAGATGTAGCCCACTCCACAATACACACATTACTGTCTGGCTGGTTTCTGTCCGCTACTTATGCTGAAAAGGCAATAATGGTCCATCATTCCTGACCATTATCACCAATAAATCAGAGTATCATCAGAGTATATTGTAAACTGATTATCAAAGACATAATTAGTTTCTTAATTATAGTTTTGTAACTATTAAATTGTTTTAAAATCAAAATTGTAATATATACACATCAGTGTAAAACCTATGAATGGTGGAAAACATCTTCTGTAATTGTGCACCAGGGTCTCCATCTTTGCCATGGCCTTAAGTTAACATAGTGTTAGCACCAGTCAGCTTTAATTGTGAGGAAAACTGTATGATTTTGAGCTTTTGTCAGCTAATTTCATCTTCTGGGTTTAAATAATTATTAGGACAAGATCAAAATCGGTGACGTAGCGCAAATCTGCTATGGAGTGAAGACCCGTCGGTTCCTCATTATTATTCAGAGCTGAGTTTTCTTATCCTATGAGAAGAGCCGGCTTCTTAATTATTCATGACTGTGCTTGCATTCCTAAGGCAAGACAGACCTGCCAGCGCAAAGCTGTGAGACCCATTGTTGATGACTGGGTGAGACCAAGTCCACAGACCCACAGCACCAGTATTTAGCCATTCATGAACTGCCGAATGTGTTTGTTTCCATGATCTATAGGGTTTAAGGCACGTTATCCCCGCGATCCTGCCAGGGCCGATACAGCAAAGCTGTTTGTGTGCAGCAAGCATTTTTATCAGGAGAGCAGTACGAGAATTGGAGAATGGCGAACTTTGTCTTTTATCAGTGGAGTTTGTTCACATTTAGACATCTCCGTGCTGCTGTGTTCGCCTAAATCCTCCAGATTACCAGCAGGGCTAATGGTTAGAATAAACAGGGCAAGAGACCTGAGTCTGCATTTAGACCTGGGGATTGAGGGAGAAGTCCTCATTCATAATGTTTATATGAACACGATTTTCTTTGTATTGATATAAATTGTGGTTGTGTGTATATTAAATTACGAATAACAAATGTAGCAGGGCATTACTGTTTATTTCTTTGCATTTTAACTTTGTAAACTATAAAATCATGCGTCTCCTCACGGTTTGTGTCTCATTTTGTGAGCTACCTGACAACAGTTGTTCGCTCCCCTCCTGCTCTGCTGGCCACATCCACTCCTCCCTCTGCTCGCAGAGCTCTACGCCCATCGAGATGCATTTTTTGAAAAAATTCTGAGGTAGATTTGAACCGAAAGTGGGGGGTTTCATGGCCCTTTAACAAACTTATCCCTAAGATTTTTCCAAACCTTTTAACCAAACCTTTCCCACTGCTGTTGCAATTTCTAGCCAAGAATTATTGGTCATCAGGTTATCTCTATGATCACGGATCATAAAGATGTCTGTACAGGCGTACTGTTTCAGACAAAATCTCTTCAAAGCGTTTTATATTCAATTCAAATCAAATGCGGCACGCACAAACTGTTCGCTCGAGTCTAAAAAAACCCCATGTACTCCTCCGACCAAAATTATGTTGTGCGCACCCAAAGCAAACCTCTGCAAACACAACGATGATGTCACATTCGCTGCGCACACTCAAGCAAACTAGCAGACGTGTCAAGTATAAACCAAGTCTAAGCCTCCTTGTTAGAGCAACCAAATCCCATATGAAGAGTTTGATCCCAGCTCGGAGCGGGTTGGATGGTGTAATACATGTGTGCAAACTGCAAATGTTTAGGAGTTAGGATGCTCAAACTACTTTAAAAGCCTACATCTGGACACATTTGCTAGTTGTGGGTTTGCTGGGACAGTCTTTATCCTAAATAATGCAACCTGGACCTTTAGATGATCTACTTACTGTGAAAGTTTATTGTGTGTAAATGTAGAGAAGATGAATGTGTGAAACTCTTCCCACAAGCAGTGCAGTGATACGGTTTCTCTCCAGTGTGAATCCTCTCGTGTGTTTTCATGTTTTTAGAAACACTGAATCCCTTGCCGCAGTGTGAACACTTGTAAGGTTTCTCTCCGGTGTGGATCCTCAAGTGTGATTTTAGCTGTCCTGAATGATTGAATCTCTTGTCGCAGTGTGAACACTGGTGAGGTTTCTCTCCAGTGTGGAGCTTTATGTGTGATCTGAGATTTCGTGAAATATTGAAACTCCAGTCGCAGTGTGAACACTTGTAAGGTTTCTCTCCAGTGTGGATCCTCATGTGATCAGTGAGGCCGCTTTTGCGGGTGAAACTCTTTCCACACTGAGTGCAGGTCAAACTATTTACAGCTGTTCCTTTCACTGAAATACTATGTTCAGTCTCTGATTGGGTTTTTTCTTCACTTTTGACATGATGTTTCTCCTCATCTTCATTCAGTTCTTCACTCTCCTCCTTCACCATCACATCTGAAAATTAAATAAAGAAGTGCTAGTTATTAACAGTTCCTCTAAAAAAGACTTGACAGTGCAATCATTACTGACTAAAACACACGTGTGCAAACTGTAAATGTTTATGAGCATGTGTGAATAAAAGGTTTTGTTGTGCTGATCACTTTCCATTTGCTGTCAAAGTTTCAAACTCCAAATTCACTTTAAACTTCTGAATGACTGTCATTAGTGTGTCTGAGTAATTAAAAATGCTACAACTACTTTAAAAGCCAACATTTGGGCTCATTACTCTTTCTTTGAGGAACATCAGTGTTAAACATTTCAATAACTTTCTCTTATGTTTGTTGGCAAATTGGCGATCCTCGGCCCATCTTTGCTCCTAAAGGACTAGACCTTTCTTGGATGCTGCTTTTGTACCCAATCATAATTACAATCACCTGCTGACATCACCTGTTTCCAATCACATCATTATTTCACCAAATTACCTGATTACGAGCCCTAAACTGCTACTGTCACAACGATTTTTTAAAATGTGTTGTAAGAAAATAAATGAGGAAAAACACATTAAATAATGTTTGTTGTTTTGTCTGCAATGAAATACAAGTCAAAGTAAAGTCACTACCTTCTGTTTTTGTTTGTGTTTTCCAAACTGTCTCAACTTTTTCTGATTCGGGGTCGTAGCTACAACTATAATAATATAGATGGCGCTTTAGCTTTTCATTTGCTCTATCTTTTCAACCTTTGCCATCACATATTATGGTGATGTAGCTGACAGTGTGTGTAATTAAAAATGCTCCAACTACTTTAAAAGCCGACATCTGGCCACATTTGTCTAGTTTTGAGTTTGCTGGGACTGACACTGAAGGTACAACAGAACCCAAGATCTCCTGTGTCTCTGCTAAGGAGAATAACAGCATCTGCTGTGTCCTTTAGTGAAGTTTATTTATAAACTTATTTCGAGAGGATCTTGTGCTTATGATTGCTTGCATCCGGCCCCACATTATTCAATTTATGATTCACCAATCAGACGATTTCTAAGCCACTATAAATTCCCTAAGCTCCAAATGACAGCTATCTTCTTTTTGAAGAATCTCCCCTCCTCCTCAACCTTTCCTAGATGGGTGGCACGGTGGCCCAGTGATTAGCACTGTTGCCTCACAGCAAGAACATCACTGGTTCTAGTCTTTACCAAGCCAGCCGATGTTTCTGTGCGGAGTTTACACATTCTCCCCGTGCTCATGTGGGTTTCCCCCGGGTTCCCAGGTTTCCTCCTACCGTCAAAAAACATGCAACTTAAGTTAATTGACTAATCCAAATCAGCACCGTAGACATGCTCCTAGTAAATAGCTATTTCTTAAGAGCAATCAGTATCTGTTCATTAGCTACTACAGCAGGGGAGTTTCGAGATCTACCTGAGCTCAAACTCCCCTCTCGCCCTGCAAACGGGAGGGAGCCCCGGGCTCAAGGATCTTATGAGCTCAGGGCTTGTGAAATGTTTGTGGATGTTTAGATGATCTACTTACTCTGACAGTTCATTGTGTGTTTTCGTAGAGAAGATGAATATGAGAATCTCTTCCCACAAGCAGTGCAGTGATACGGTTTCTCTTCAGTGTGAGTCCTCTCATGTGCTTTCATGCATGCTGAAACACTGAATTGCTTGCCGCAGTGTGAACACTGGTAAGGTTTCTCTCCAGTGTGGATCCTCAAGTGTGATTTTAGGACTCCTGGATGACTGAATCTCTTGCCGCAGTGTGAACACTGGTGAGGTTTCTCTCCAGTGTGGAGCTTCATGTGTGATCTGAGGTTTCGTGAAATATTAAAACTCCAGTCGCAGTGTGGACACTTGAAAGGTTTCTCTCCAGTGTGGATCCTCATGTGATCAGTGAGGCCGCTTTTGCGGGTGAAACTTTTTCCACACTGAGAGCAGGTCAAACTATTTACAGCTGTTCCTTTCACTGAAATACTATGTTCAGTCTCTGATTGGGTTTTTTCTTCTCTTTTGACATGATGTTTCTCCTCATCTTCATTCAGTTCTTCACTCTCCTCCTTCACCGTCACATCTGAAAGTTAATTTTAAGAGGTTAGATTTTAACAGTTCCTCTAGAACAAAAAAATTAAGCAAATAAGTTTAAGAGGCTAGCTATTAGGTTTGTAAACAGCACATGACTCAACAGTGCAAGAAAATGGTGAGGGAGGTGAGATCGATGCGCAAGTGATTAAAAATGCTCCACATAGTTTAAAAGCCTCATCTGGGCACATTTGTCTGCTTGTGAGTTTGCTGGGACAGTCTTTCACTGACACTAAAGGTACAACAGAACCAGAACCCTGCTAAAAGCTCACTGTAAAACTCCATCTCTCCACTCACAGCAGCAGAACACAGCGCTGAACATGTGCTTATTTATTATCCTAAATGCAACCTGGACCTTTAGATGATCTACTTACTGTTACAGTTTATTGTGTGTTTTCGTAGAGAAAACGAATATGTGAAACTCTTCCCACAAGCAGTGCAGTGATACGGTTTCTCTCCAGTGTGAATCCTCACGTGTGTTTTCAGGTTCGTTGAATCGCTGAATCTCTTGCCGCAATGTGAACACTGGTAAGGTTTCTCTCCAGTGTGAGTCCTCTCGTGTGATTTCAGATATCTTGAATGACTGAATCTCTTGTCGCAGTGTGAACACTGGTAAGGTTTCTCTCCAGTGTGAGTCCTCATGTGTCTTTTCAAGCTTTGTGAACAACTGAATCTCTTGTCGCAGTGTGAACACTTGTAAGGTTTCTCTCCAGTGTGGATCCTCATGTGATAATAGAGAGTGCTTTTATGGCTGAAACTCTTTCCACACTGAGTGCAGGTGAAGCGTTTTACAGCTGTTCCTTTCACTGAAATACTATGTTCAGTCTCTGATTGGGTTTTTTCTTCACTTTTGACATGATGTTTCTCCTCATCTTCATTCAGTTCTTCACTCTCCTCCTTCACCATCACATCTGAAAGTTAATTTTAAGAGGTTAGATTTTAACAGTTCCTCTAGAGAAGGGGTGTCCAAAGTCGGTCCTGGAGGGCCGGTGTCCTGCTGATCTTAGCTCCAACTTGCTTCAACACAGCTGCCTGGAAGTTTCTAGTATACCAAGTAAGAGCTTGATTAGCTTGTTCAGGTGTGTTTGATTAGGGTTGGAGCTAAACTCTCCAGGACACCGGCCCTCCAGGACCGACTTTGGACACCCCTGCTCTAGAGCATAGGTCTCAAACTCAATTCCTGGAGGGCCGCAGCTCTGCACAGTCATGAACACCTTCATTAGTTGGATCAGCTGTTTGATCAGGGTTAGAGCAAAACTGTGTCCTCCAGGAATTTAGTTTGAGACCTACGCTCTAGAAAGTGTTGACAGTGCAATCATTACTAACTAAAACACACGTGTGCAAACAGTAAATGTTTATGAGCATGTTTGAATAAAAGGTTTTGTTGTGCTGATCACTTTCCATTTGCTCTGTCTTCTCAAACTCCAAATTCACTTTAAACTTCTGAATGACTGTGATTAGTGTGTCCGAGTAACTAAAAATGCTACAACTACTTTAAAAGCTGACATTTGGGCTCATTTCATCACCTTGGAATTATAAGGTTCTGTCTGCGTTTTGAATGATTTTGAGATGTTGAGCTTCAAAGTTCTGCATTCCATATAGCAAACAGTATGTGTGTAACATTTGTTTTTTAAATAAAAAGTCTTAAAATGTAAACAACTTATACAACTTATAAAAAACATGCCATAATGTAAATAAGTTGTCAATTAATAAGATTGTCAATAACTCATTTTTGATGTCAAATAGAAACTTATAATTCTAAGATGACGATTTGTCTTTCTTCGAGGAATGTTGTTTTTAAACATTTCAATAACTTTCTCACGTATTTGTTGGCAAACTGACAAATCCTCGGCCCATCTTTGCTCCTAAAGGACTAGACCTCCCTCTAAAGAACTACTTCCTCTTTGTTAACTTGCGTTTGCAAAAGATGCAATATGTGAACAGCCTGAATGGCTTGAGGGAATGATGACGAAACCACATCATACTTATAGAATTTATCATTATATACATTCTATCAACTCCACAATTATCCTAAATGATGTAACCTGAACCTTTAGATGATCTACTTACTGTGATAGTTTTTTGTGTGTAATCGTAGAGAAGATGAAGATGTGAAACTCTTCCCACAAGCAGTGCAGTGATACGGTTTCTCTCCAGTGTGAATCCTCACATGTTTTTTTAGGACTCCTGAATGACTGAATCTCTTGCTGCAGTATGAACACTGGTAAGGTTTCTCTCCGGTGTGAGTCCTCATGTGTGATTTCAGGTTTTGTGAACAACTGAATCTCTTGTCGCAGTGTGAACACTGGTAAGGTTTCTCTCCAGTGTGGATCCTCATGTGATAATTGAGAGCGCTTTTGCGGCTGCAACTCTTTCCACACTGAGTGCAGGTCAAACTATTTACAGCTGTTTCTTTCACTGAAATACTATGTTCAGTCTCTGATTGGGTTTTTTCTTCACTTTTGACACGATGTTTCTCCTCATCTTCATTCAGTTCTTCACTCTCCTCCTTCACCATCACATCTGAAAATTAAATAAATAAGAGCTAGTTATTAACCGTCTCTCTAGAAAGTCTTGACAGTGCAATCATTACTGACTAAAAACACATGTGTGAATAAAAGGTTTTGTTGTGCTGATCACTTTCCATTTGCTGTCAAAGTGTCAAACTCCAAATTCACTTTAAACTTCTGAATGACTGTCATTAGTGTGTCCGAGTAATTAAAATGCTACAACTACTTTAAAAGCCAACATCTGGGCTCATTTCTCTTTCTTTGAGGAACATCAGTGTTAAACATTTCAATAACTTTCTCACGTATTTGTTGGCAAACTGGTGATCCTCAGCCCATCTTTGCTCCTAAAGGACTAGACCTTTCTTGGATGCTGCTTTTGTACCCAATCATAATTATGGTACGCATTACTTTCTCTTTGTTTTTGCGTTTGAAAAAGATGTAAAATGTGAACAGCCTGAATGGCTTGAGATAGGGCTGCACGATTACAGAAAAATGCTAATCACGATTATTTTGCTCAAAATGTTAATCATGATTAATGACGATTATTCCTTTGTTTGTATATATATATATATATATATATATATGTGTGTGTGTGTATTATATATATTCTTATTAAACTTCACAGCCACAAATATAAAAATACACAACTTAGATACTAAGAATCTGATGCTTGTTACATAATTTAAATTTCGATTCCTCTTGTCCAATTTCTGCATGCACATTTTTTTTCAATCATTACTCTGCCAGGAACTTTGCCGCTGGAGAGCACCTTCAATAATAATCTAAACATTTCATTAGACATGGACCGCAAGATGTGCTCAAAAGAGTGGCTACATGTGGTGAAGAACGATGGCAAAGCTAAGTGTAATTATTGTAATAAACTAATAAGTTATAAAGCAGTATGTCGTGACTAACATGACAAAGCATCTGTGGTTGGTTTATACTTCACGAATATCGAATTAAAAGAATGGTGTGTTAGGTTTATTGTGCATCCCGCGGGTGCAACCAACAAGAGTTGTGCATTTTAGTTTAACTTTGAGTGTTATGAGCAGTTCGATGTTAGTTTTTATGTAAATATATCGAGCTGAAACCAAACCTAATTTTTTCCTGCCATTTCTCTTCAGCAAATTAGATTTTTTAAAGCTGCTTGATTCTTTTAAAACCGTAAGCAGAGCCTGTAAATTGGTGTTTTTCCATAAGATACACCTTTATGAATGTTTTATTTTATGTGTATAGTCTTTAATGTGCTTTTTAATCATTTTATTCTATTCAAAGCAGCACTCAGATGCAAATTTATCTTCGAAAATGTGGCATGAGAGCGATGCATGTGTCGGATGATTGCCTTTTTTTCTGCGCGTGCGAGATCAATTCCTGATCCTTTGCATAAAGGTTTTAATCAAAAGACAGGTAATTTAATTACTGTCGATGTGCTAAAATATTTGTTAAACGAATGTTATTTTAAAAAAGCATATATATAAAACTAAATACAGTGCATGGTCTAATCGGAAATAAAGGAAATTAGTTATACATTTCATTATTTAATGCATAAAATAGGCTAGTCTTTTTATTAATGCAGTTTAATTGATCAAACTTTTAATTACATTTTTATTTCCTGTAAATAATAAAAGTTTCATCAGATTGATGAAAATGAACCTGAATACCTGCGTGAACAGGGCTACAATGACTTTTTTTTTTACATCAAAACAATTGGATACAGTGTCTTCTGTCTACATGACTGGCAAAAACAACAGCTGAATCTCTGCAAATATTTGGGTAACTAATAAAACAAATGTTGTCTGGTTTAGTGATGTTAGTTACGCATAGAAAGATGCGAAGCAGAATTATGAGTGCATCAACCCACTGATGGCAGCCACTTTGTGATGGTTTTTAAGGTGGCTAATGAGGTTTATTGTGTTACCTTGGGAGGTTTGGACTGAACAGGAGCAAAGGCTACCTGATCAACATTGCATTCCTCGAAAAAAAACACTTGCAATCTAGACGCAGTCACCTCATGATGATGCGGTACAATCCATAAACTCCGCCCATTATAATAGCGGCTTGGTCTTTATACTATAAAATCGCGACGATATTTAATATTGATCATGGGCCACAAATATCGTTATCGTGATCATAATACGTTAATTCGTGCAGCCCTAGCTGGAGAGAATGATGATGTTACCACATCATACTTATATAATTTAGCATTATATACATTCTATCAACTCCACAATTATCCAAAACAGTACAACCTGGACCTTTAGATGATCTACTTACTGTGATAGTTTTTTGTGTGTTTTCGTAGAGAAGATGAATCTGTGAAACTCTTCCCACAAGCAGTGCAGTGATACGGTTTCTCTCCTGTGTGGATCCTCACATGTTTTTTCAGGCCTCCTGAATGATTGAATCTTTTGTCACAGTGTGAACACTGGTAAGGTTTCTCTCCAGTGTGAGTCCTCGTGTGTGTTTTCAGGTTTTGTGAACAACTGAATCTCTTGTCGCAATGTGGACACTTGTAAGGTTTCTCTCCAGTGTGGATCCTCATGTGATGATTGAGACCACTTTTGCAGCTCAAACTCTTTCCACACTGAGTGCAGGTCAAACTATTTACGGATGTTTCTTTCACTGAAACACTATGTCCAGTCTCTAATTGGGTTTTTTCTTCACTTTTGACTTGATGTTTCTCCTCATCTTTTTTCAGTTCTTCACTCTCCTTAATCGCATCTGAAATTAAATAAGAGCTAGTTTTTAACAGTTCCTCTAGAAAGTCTTGACAGTGCAATCATCACTGACTAAAACACACGTGTGCAAACTGTAAATCTTTATGAGCATGTGTGAATAAAAGGTTTTGTTGTGCTGATCACTTTCCATTTGCTCTGTCTTCTCAAACTCCAAATTCACTTTAAACTTCTGAATGACTGTGATTAGTGTGTCCGAGTAATTAAAAATGCTCCAGCTACTTTAAAAGCTGACATCTGGGCTTGTTTCTCTGCTTGTGAGTTTGCTGGGACAGTCTTGAATGTCTTCTGTCTTCCTATCTTTCTTTGAGGAACATCATTGTTAAACATTTCAACAACTTTCTCACGTATTTGTTGGCAAACTGGTGATCCTCGTCCCATCTTTGCTCCTAAAGGACTAGACCTTTCTTGGATGCTGCTTTTGTACCCAATCATAATTACAATCACCTGCTGACATCACCTGTTTCCAATCACATCATTATTTCACCAATTTACCTGACTACGAGCCCTAAACTGCTACTGTCACAACGATTTTTTTAAATGTGTTGTAAGAAAATAAATGAGGAAAAACACATTAAATAATGTTTGTTGTTTTGTCTGCAATGAAATACAAGTCAAAGTAAAGTGACTATCTTCTGTTTTTATTTGTGTTTTCCAAACTGTCCCAACTTTTTCGAATTTGAGGTGGTAGCTACAACTATAATAATATAGATGGCGCTTTAGCTTTTCATTTGCTCTATCTTTTCAACCTTTGCCATCACATACTATGGTGATGTAGCCGACAATGTGCGTCATTAAAAATGCTCCAACTACTTTAAAAGCCGACATCTGGCCACATTTGTCTAGTTTTGAGTTTGCAGGGACAGTCTTTCACTGACACTGAAGGTACAACAGAACCCAAGATCTCCTGTGTCTCTGCTGAGCAGAATATCAGCATTTACTGTGTCCTTTATTGTTGTTTATGGAGCCGTTCACTTTGAGTCAAAAATGTGTGGAAAGTGCAACTCGCACTACTTACTCTTCCTAACTTGCGTTTGCAAAAGATGTAATATGTGAACAGCCTGAATGGCTTGAGGGAATGATGAAGAAACCTCATCATACTTTTATAATTTATCATTATATACATTCAATCAACTCCTTATTCATCCTAAATAATGTAACCTGGATGTTTGTTCAATGTAATGTGTATTTATTAGTGGTGGGCCATTATCGGCGTTAAGGCGAGACTTATCACGCAATAAAAAAATATCGCCTATTCTCAAAGTTGGTTTAAAAGATAGGGTGTACGCAAGCTATGGTGACTTTCACCTTGATATTTTAGCATGGATGTATAGCTGACCGGTGAGCCGTCTGACAAAATAGTGCCCTTCTGAATCAAACCAGCATGACTTTAACTGCAGTTCGGCAGTTTCACTTTAACTCATGAACATTTCATTCATGACCCCGTGACAAACTGGAGTATTAGACGCAAATAAGGAGTAAGGACTGGTGAGAGTGTTATGGAATTTAATAATGCATGTCAAATGGAAAGAAAAAACTTCCGCATTTTGCAATGTGTGTGTGTGTGTGTGTGTGTGTGTGTAGATCTTGTCGGAAAATATGCCGATAGTTCTACATGACGGTAATAGTTTGATAGTGGTGTTTACTTCAATAATGCCACTAATATCTGCATACTCCACATGTCTTAATTCCATTTCTGTTTAGTTCAGTTATGACTTTAGTCAGATTAAGGTCATCAAATAAATAAATAAATAAATAAACAAATAAAAAATAATGGCTGTTTGGAGCTTATGTAGGCCAACAGTTCAAAATTCATGTTTAACTGAATAAATTTGTAAACTCAAGTACATCTTATTATTTATTTTCATCACCAATTATCATAGTAGAACAGTTTCTCAAGCCGTTTGTGATGCATTTTGGAAACAGGAGACCAGCTCCTCGTCTAATGCGCCACCTGGCTTGAGAAACCTGTTCTCAAAGACTTACTTTTAGTCATTATTTGGGTAGCACACATATTCTGAATACCTTTGGCAGAATTCAAATAAGCCATTTTAATCTAGATTAATTCCAAGATTACAGTGAGATTAATCTAGATTAAAAAAATTAATCTATGCCCACCTATAGTATTTATATAACATATTTTATCGTGTATGGCCATACACCCAAATCATGACCCCACTTAGTCATTAGTTACCCACTTCACAATCATTAGGGGAGGGGGGTTGTCTGTCCACATCACCACCAGTGTGCAGCATCCACTTGGATGCTGCGACGGCAACCACAGGACAATGGTGCCAGTGCGCTCACCACACACCAGCCATTGGTGTAGCGGAGAGACAGTGATAGAGCCAATTCGGTGGATGGGGATGATTAAGAGGCAAATGGAGGAAATTTGGCCAGGACACTGGGGTTACACCTCCACTCTTTACAAGAAGTGCCATGGGATATTTAATGACCACAGACAGTCAGGACCTTGGTTTAACATCTCATCCAAAACACAGTGCCCACCAACAGTACAACGTACCCTTCACTATACTGGGGCATTAGGACCCACACAGACCACAGGTTGAGCGCCCCCTGCTGGCCTCACTAACACCACTTCCAAAAGAAACCTAGTTTTACCATGTGGTCTCCCATCCAGGTACTGACCAAACTCAGCCCTGCTTAGCTTCAGTGAGTAACGGCCTTGGGCTGCAGGGTGAAATGTCTGTGGATGTTTAGATGATCTACTTACTGTGACAGTTTATTGTGTGTTTTCGTAGAGAAGACAAATACGAGAATCTCGTCCCACATGCAGTGCAGTGATACGGTTTCTCTTCAGTGTGAGTCCTCTCATGTGCTTTCATGCATGCTGAAACACTGAATCTCTTGCCGCAGTGTGAACACTGGTAAGGTTTCTCTCCGGTGTGGATCCTCAAGTGTGATTTCAGGTGTCCTGAATGATTGAATCTCTTGCCGCAGTGTGAACACTGGTGAGGTTTCTCTCCAGTGTGAAGCATTAAGTGAGATTTGAGGTTTCTTGATTTATTAAATCTCCAGTCGCAGTGTGGACACTTGAAAGGTTTCTCTCCAGTGTGGATCCTCATGTGTTCATTGAGACCACATTTGCGGCTGAAACTCTTTCCACACTGAGTGCAGGTCAAACTATTTACAGCTGTTCCTTTCACTGAAATACTATGTTCAGTCTCTGATTGGGTTTTTTCTTCACTTTTGACTTGATGTTTCTCCTCATCTTCATTCAGTTCTTCACTCTCCTCAATCACATCTGAAATTAAGCAAATAAGTTTTAAGAGGCTAGCTATTAGGTTTGTAAACAGCACAACAGTGACTCAACAGTTCATGAAAATGGTGAGGGAGGCGAGATCGATGCGCAAGTGATTAAAAACGCTCCACATATTTTAAAAGCCTCATCTGGGCACATTTGTCTGCTTGTAAGTTTGCTGGGACAGTCTTTCACTGACACTGAAGGTACAACAGAACCAGAACCCTGCTAAAAGCTCACTGTAAAACACAGCGCTAAACATGTGCTTATTGATTATTATTATGTTTGATGCATTCTAGAAGCTGGTTTTCATTTAATTTAAAGGTTCAGTTCATATATCTGACTACTTTAATGACAAAATTGTAAACATAAAGGAAAATTATGAATGCAGTGCAATATAAAATAAAAGATAATATGAAAAAGAACTAAAACGAGTGAAGTGTGTAAAGTTTCACAACATCACTGTTCTTCAGCTTCATTAATGAAGAGTAGTGAATAAACACAAACCTATTAGTTCTTCAGTCTCTTCCCGTTTAATTCTGCAGGGTTCTGGATCACTCATCTTCTCACTGTCCTTCAATAAACTCTGTCTTTAGAGATTTCACTGATGGTGGCAGAGCTAAAGAATAAACAGAAAAAAATGTATTCATTTACACTGATAGACAAAATATATCAATATGGTAGTCAATGATCTGAAGAAATAAAGGATTTCAGCAGCTCTGATAATATTGATGAGCCTTAGACGATTAACCCTCATAAAACTATTCAGGCTCAGCAGCAGATCACATTATACTCTGTTTTTTTTTTTTTGCAAATACATTAATAAAAATGTCATTTTATGAAGAAAATGCCTACCGAATTAAGGGATTAACCGTTACTGTTTAGCAAAAATCTATTATTTTGAAATGAAATCTCCCTGCCGAGAAAATTTGACTTTCTTCTTTCTGTTTTCGATAGCCCAGAGTAACGCCACTGTCATTTTTCAGTTATCAGAAATTTGACATATTTCTCATGTTTTCATGTAGCGCTTTAAAGCCGAATTGATTTACACTGATAATATAATTAATATGGTAGTCAATGATCTGAAGACATAGAGGATTTCAGCAGCTCTGATAATATTGATGAGCCTTCGACGATTAACCCTCATTAAACTATTCAGCATCAGCAGCAGATCATGTTATACTCTGGTGACTTTTTGCTAATACATTACGTAAATGTCATTATGAAGAAAAAGGAAACTAAACATTATAAAATATGTAATGAAGGGATTAACCGTTACTGTTTAGCAAAAATCTATTAATTTGAAATGAAATCTCCCTGCCGAGAAAATTTGACTTTCTTCTTCTTATTTTCGGATAATCTATGAAGAAAAGCCCAGAGTTACTCCACTGTCATTTTTCAGTGATCAGAATTTCGTCATGTTTATCTCATGTTTTCATGGAGCATTTTAAAGCTACGGTTCATCAGCAAATCGCTCGTATGTCAGCTAATAGACAAACAAGCTGCACCTTCAGCAAACCTCCTAATACCTGCAGTACGAGACTTTTGAACATTTATGAGCGTTAAAAGTGGTGGGTCAAAAATATTTGACTGCGTGTCACTACATCCTAAACAACTAAAAACAATACAAAACAATACAACTAAAGCAATCTGCACTGCTGAGCGAGAGCGCTTCTCTTCCTGTTAAACTGAACATCGACATTCAGAATCTATGATCGATCTAATTTTTCCAGGACGAATTTTTCAATAAATTTTTCCAACCGCGTGTGGAGTCGCGTGACCGTGCTCTGTTAAAGGCTGATTTCTACTTCTTTGCAACCATATCTGATCTCTGGTTAAGTAGTACGATGGACCCATTCTTGAGTCTTACTTTGCACTAAATTGACTAGCAATGTCTCCACCCACCTATTTTTATGCGCATTTTGGATACGTACATAAAAAAAGGTTATAATAAAAATGAAATAAAAATGACAAGATGCACGTAAACTTTAAAATTGCGCATTAAAATGTGCGCTTAACTGAGAAGGATAAACTTTTTAATTCGATAAGATGAAAGTAATAAGACAAACTTTTATTGCACAAATTCCAGTATGCGCATTAAAAAAGGTCATGTGACTTTATTATAAGAGATCATGTGATGATAAAAATGGGTGCGAATGGACAAACCAGCAGGCTGAGCACATTGTAAAACATCTGAAATGTTGTTTTGATCATTCTAAAACGCCTTAACCATCTTAGTATGTGTTCTTATATTATTAATGACCTCCAGAATTAAGAGTGTCTGTGCTCCGCGTCTCACACCTTCAAACGCCACCGCGCGTTCACTGCGTGTCAGGATTGCCTTCTGAGGCGCAAGTCGTTTATTAAATGTAGAAAAGATAGATGCAGCTTCTTTTATCACAGCAAATTCTGTTTTACTGATGATATTTGGTGCCAGTTTATCAGGAAGTGACGATTTTGTTTGCTTTTTCCATGTTGGATGGAAACGCTGCTTTATTTGCACGTCTTTTATGCGATATTCCAGTTTTGCACATAAAGTTCATGAGCATTTTTGGATGGAAACATAGCTAATGATTAGACGGAATATTTTCCATTACATTAAGATTATTACTTACATTAAAATATTTGTTTACAGAAGATGCAAGAAATGCTTCAATATTATTTACAGGATGTGCAAGAGTTTTTTTTTAGAAGAGATACTGCTTATTTTCTGCTTTCAATATGAAAATTTGTTTCCAATTTTTGTTTCCAAACGTGCAAGTTATTTAGACAATGCGTGTTTTTAATTTCAGTTGTTCAATGTTGATGTTCAATATATAATCATAGATAATAGTGTGTTTCCTTCAATTATTTTAAACTCAATAAAGCAGCCTTCATTCAAACACCTCTCACTTGTAATATGTGAGCAAAATAAGAAACCAAATAAATAAAATATTCCTTCATTAATCGTAATAGAGTGTGAATGTTCAATTAATCGAGGTTTTTTTTATGCCAAATCGCATAACCCTAACTGCAGACACAGGGTACGGATGTGATTCATTTCAGATACCTTACAGCAGACATTTCCTAATATTTATTTATCATGGAAATGATCACTGGTGTGACTTTTCTAATGGGTAACACCACTGAAGATCATTGTCTCTAACTGGTCATCCACTGTTGTTTGTTTTTCGCAATCATATAAGTAAAAACGTGTCGATATACATATTAAAGGATAAATTTACATACATTGAATTCTGTTACATCTTTACATCATAATTTGCGTTATCATTACTCAAACTATTAGAAAAGCGAGCACACTACGTTAACGTTACACAGATAAACACAAATACACCGATCATATTATCCTCTCAGAGCTACTCACCGCCTGCTGTATTGTTTTAGTCGGCAGACACACAGCTAGAGGTGAACTCAATGCAGAATTGTCACGTTAATAAACTGTAAAGTGTGTTTTACTGTTGTGTAAACACGAGAAAAAGCGTCAACGACTCACCTCAGCTCTGAAAACTCGACGCTGGATGAACGCGTCTGTCTGTGCTGACGTCATCACGTCAGCACAACGGAGGATGCTCAAAAACGCGCGGAGTTAACTCCTGACGAGCCAAAACAAAACTGCTAACGTCGACAAAAACCCATCTTAAATCATTTAAACATCTTTGTATCTTTTAGTGAATGATATGTACATAGTACAATTTTTAATAATTATATAATTTACGGGATTCATGCACGTTGACAGCTAATATGATTTAAAGCAGCACACGATATTTATCAAATATCAAAATGTAACATTAAATATAAATATGCCACACCAGAAAGAACCGCCAACTTGTCCAACATATGTTTTACACATCCATTCACACACACACACACTCTCATGCACTACGGCCAATTTAGTTAATTCAATTCACCTAAAGCAGAGACATAGCGGACATTTTAAAAGTGGGGAGGACAGCTGTGTGAGATCCAAAAGTTTACGTTTATATAATTATTAATCACCTGTCTCTAAATGGTCTGTCTCTAAAAGTGAGGGGGACATATCCCCCCCAGTAGCTACGCCCCTGACTTATAGCACATGTGTTTGGATTGTGGGCAAAAACGTAGCACCCAGGGAGAACATGCAAACTCAGTAATGTTAACTGACCCAGCCAGGACTTGAACCAGCGACCTTCTTGCTGTGAGGCAACTGTGCTAACCACTGAGCCACCATGTTGCCCTCAATAGAATCATATCACCCCAATTTAATCTTGATAATAAAATATTGTTTCTTATATGCAGTGCTCACCATAATATATGAGTGCACCCCTCACAAATCTCTCATTTAAATTAATAATTTCTATAGACGAATTACAGTTTTGTAAACATTCAGGATGCGTGTGCATGGAGGTTTCAGAAAAAAGAGGGAGCGCTTGCATTTACAGCGAGGGAATGACATCCGATGAGTTTGTTGTTGTCTTAGAAATAAGTTATATTGATTACATATTGATTACATATATATATATATATATATATATATATATATATATATATATATAAAATACATAATGCTTTCAGCTTGTTATAACAGATTGTCACCCAGTTATAAGCAGTTATTCAGCAAAATTAACGTTAAAATGAGCGGCATTTGTCTGACAGGTCCATATGCGACATACCTGCCAACATTCGGATCTTAAAATCAGGGAGATTTTGAGGAGGGGAGGGGGGTTGAAGGTGCACGCGAACTGGGGAGCAGGTATGGAGATGGTTGAGCGTTGGTGCGCATGGGGACTGAACCAAAAAGCTGAGGGGGGGACAGAACAATACGGGAGGTGGGCGGGAGATGGGTCTGAAATACAGGAAACTCCCGGGAAAAACGGAAGTGTTGGCAGGTATGATTTGCGAAAGCACCCTCTCAATTGATATTGGATAAGACGAAATGCATCCAGTCCCAGTATAAATATACAACTATCTCATTGAAGCTCTAAGTGATTTTACAAGAGAGAAGTTAAAGTCCTACAAGTCTTTGGATGCCTACAATTTTGTTCTGTCTGGTCATGTGCCAGAAATAATGTTCCATGATTACCAGATTCAACACTTTGCAGTGCTAAAAACCGAGGTTCTCCCTAGCCAAAGACAAGGAAAGAAGACTGAGCTACACAAGGCCTGGGTAATCATCAAAAAGCATTACAACTGCATTCACTATGTGTATCTGTTTTTGCTGAAATCATTGCTGCAATCAAAAAAGAGTAACGTGAATGATTCAGCATAGCGTGAACTTACCTGATATAGCATGAGAACTGCAGAGTCCAGCATTTTTAATTAGGTCCTCACTCCATTCAGCTCTTCTGATTGCTGTTAGCCAAAGGTGTCATGCGGTTGGCATTAAAAGAGGTGGTGTATGCTAAAAGTTAAGTTTTCTATTTTTGGACTTTGAATTTGGCATCCTATAACAAAACATGACATGTTTGCTATTGCAACCGGGTTGAACCCGTGTGACGTCATGTGTGACTTAAGTTGGTAATTCCCCAATAGGATACTTTACTATATTATGTTTGTGCATATACATTAGATTAGTCAGCACTGAAGCCAAATCTGGAGCTTATCTTAAAATAACTTACAATAATGGTTCAAAAAATTATATGTGAAGGGAAATTATTAAGTTACATTTCCAAAAAATAGCAAAAATCAAGAAAAAAAAAATATATATATAATATTGTTGAAATATTGTAGTTTGTAATTAAAAAAAAAAAATATATATATATATATATATATATATATATATATATATATATATATATATATATATATATATATATATATATGAACTTAAATGTATTATCGTTCCCTTTCTAAAAATGTTCTGTGACTAAAATATTATTTTAATCAATATATCTGTTTAATAAATCTGTTTTGTTCAAATGCAGTAATATATATTTCCTATATTCTCTGAGAAATTGATAAAAGTATTTTCAAAATGGAGTGCACTCATTTATACTGAGCTTGTATAAAGCTTTAAATAATCTACCCCCTGTTTATTTAACCAACTTTCTGTCTCGATACAATCTGACCTGCTTTTTAATATATTAAAACTCAGGGTTTCTGGTTATACCTACTGTACCAAAGGATTTTGAGCATTTATAAGCATATCTTACTTGGAGATTGTCACTGATAAATGGGTGAAAACCATCAAACTGTTACTGAACTTTAATACATAAAATAATATCCTTTCCATTTTTATAACAAATAACAAAAGATATACTGTTGAAGTCAGGATTATTAGCCCCCCTGTTTATTATTTCCCCAATTTCTGTTTAACGGAGAGCAGATTTTTTTAACACATTAATTATAATAATAGTTTTAATAACTCATCTCTAATAACTGATTTATTTTCTCTTTGCCATGATGAGACTAGATATTTGCCATGATGAGACTAGATATTTTCCAAGACACTTCGATACAGCTTAAAGTGACATTTAAAGGCTTAACTAGGTTAATTAGGTTAGGGTAGGTTAGGGTAATTAGGCAATTTAGGTAATTAGGCAAGTTATTGTATAACGATGGTTTCTTCTGTAGACTATCAAGAAAAAATATATAGCTTAAAGGGGCTAATAATGTTGACCTTAAAATGGTGTTTAAAAAAAATAAATAATTAATTAATTCTAGTCTAAATAAACAAGTAAGACTTTCTACAGAAGAAAAAATATTATCAGACATACTGTGAAAATTTCCTTGCTCTGTTAAACATCATTTGGGAAATACTTAAAAAAAAAAAAAAAGAAAAAAAAATTCAAAGGGGGGCTAATAATTCTGACTTCAACTGTACATTTTAAAGAAGGTGTGTCCAAACTCGGTCCTGGAGGGCCGGTGTCTAATGAAGCAAGTAAACTCCAAATGTTCAAGCGTCTATTTACGCGCGAATAGCGTTATGCATCTACACATTCCGCTTCTAGTGTGAACACAGCATTAGAAAACATTGTAAATAATTGGAAATCCGGCGACTCTTGGGAACAATTGTGGTCAGAACCAAAGTTCACAGGACTGTGTTCTCTGGACTTCTCTCAAGCACTGGACTTCTACATTCCGATTGGTTGCCGCTGAACCGCATCATAGCTCATTACCATAAAGATGACTTGATTTCAACTCCGCTCCACGCCCACACCGGCAAAGACGCGCAGAGCTCGTTATCGCCGCTAGATCCCATTGAAAATGAATGGGGTAAAATCTCCTAAAAAAAAAGTATAAAATAGGCTTAAAGAGAAAGCTATGAAGCGATGGTCTTAAACTCAATTCCTGGAGAGCCGCAGCTCTGCATAGTTTAGCTTCAACCACCTCCAACTCACACCTGTTTAATAGTCTCTTGTAGTCTTGAACACCTTGATTAGTTGCATCAGCTGTGTTTGATTAGGGTTGGAGCAAAACTGTGCAGAGCTGCGGCACTCCAGGAATTGAGTTTGAGACCATTGAGTGCAAACAGTTAACAACGACTGTAGAAAGCAAACGCTGAATCCCAGACATTTGAGGAGATTTATAAATTAAGGCCATACAACCCAAAATGAGGATGCATCATCATGCCAAACTATCAAATCAGATGTTTGACGAAAGCATACTAGAGTGTTCAGGAAGGTGAATATCGTTTATATGTGTAAAACTCTTTACTAACAGAGAACATGAATCTGTCTTCTCCTTTTATGAACTCCAAGATGTTTCTTCAGCTGTGAAGGCCTCAAAAATGTTTTGCCGCAGTGATCACATGCGTGTGGTTTCTCTCCAGTGTGGATCATCATGTGTTGAGTAAAGGATGAGGAGTGTCTGAAACTCTTCCCACACTGAGGACATGTGAATGGTTTCTCTCCAGTGTGAATCCTCTCGTGTTCTCTTAAATGTGCCTGATGTGCAAAACTGTTTCCACACCAAGAGCATGAATGTGGTTTCTCCTTTGTATGAACGCTTTGGAGGACCGTCGCGGCTTCAATAACTTCTTCACTTTCCTCCTCCTCCTCCTCCTTTACAATCAGGTCTGAAAATAAATTAAAAAAAGACACAAATGTCAAATAGCAGTGCAATTTTTCCCTCTTAAGCCCCACTGTCCAAAACCAGCGACGAGATGATCCCAAGGTTTCCATATCCTGGACCAGGCCGTATTCTGAGCAGCTACTGTGGTGGTCATGGAGGAGTGGAGAACATGAGACTGATTCCTGTGACGCTCCAGAGACAGACGAGTCTTTGCTGAGGCCAGCTTCCAGCCTCCGCCACTGAGACTGCAACTCTGCACAAGACGTTTGGCCAGCGGAGAAATTAAAATGGTCGTGCCCAACTGAGTCTGGTTTCTCTCAAGGTTTTTTTTCTTCACTTCCGCCATTAGTGAAGTTTTTTTCCCCTCTCCGCTGTCGCCACTGGCTTGCATGGTTCGGGATCTGTAGAGCTGCGCATCGTTGGATTTGCTCTTCAGTGTTTGGACTCTCAGTAGTGATTATTAAACCACACTGAACTGAGCTAAACTGAACTGAACTTAAACACTACAAACTGAACTACACTGTTCCTATTTACTGTGACCTTTTATGTGAAGCTGCTTTGACATAGTCTACATTGTAAAAGCGCTATACAAATAAAGGTGAACTGAATTGAATTGTAAAAAAAGGGCCCCCTGAAACAAAATCTAAACTGCAGAAGAAAAAAGGAGGATTTTGCAAAAGAAAAAAATTAAACATATCGAGACTATTTCAAGAGTTCACACTTAGCTCACGATTTATACATAGCTTGTTTGGCGTGCTGTCCCAGGAGAGAGCCCTGAGCTCAAGGGATCCTCGGGCCCAGGGCTCCCCCCTTTCGCAGGGTGAGGGGAAATTGAGCTCAGGTCGATCTCAAACTCCCCCACTGCTAAGGCCAAGGTGAACTTCCTGAGAGTAAGACATTAGACAAAAGATTTAGGCTTATTTTATCGATAATATAGAGCACATTTGGATGGTGGGAGGAAACCGGGGAACCCGGGGGAAACACATGCGGACACGGGGAGAACATGTAAACTCCGCACAGAAACACCAGATGGCCCAGTGAAGACCCAACGCCATTGGTATTCTTGCTGTGAGGCAACAGTGCTAGTCACTGGACCACCGTGCCACCCATTCTGGATAAAGGTGGAAGAAGGGGAGGAGGGAGGTTTCAGACGAAGATAGTTGTAGAGAGGAAATGAGGATATATATAGAGACTTGGGATCCTTTGATTGGAGGATCATGATTAGCTAATGTGGGCCAGCTGGGTCAATCACGAGCACAAGCTCCTCTAAATTAGTTTAAATTTAAACTTCACTAAAAGAATATTCTACTTCATACATTTTTTCTACTCCAGTACAACACCAAAGATTACAAATACAAAACAAACAAACAAAAAGCAGAACTGAGCTGCTCAAAAAATCATAAACTAAGGGTGCTTTCACACCGGTACATCGATTGTTTTGTTCAGAAACAGGGATTAAAATTGTTACAGTGTTTGTTCATATATAATCTCCATGTTGGAGGAGAGTCCTTACCCCAGGTGGAGGAGTTTAAGTATCTCGTAGTTTTGTTCACGAGTGAGGGAAGGATGGAACGTGAGATTGACAGGCGGATTGGTGCAGCGGCAGCAGTGATGCGATCGATGTTCCAGTCCACTGTTGTGAAGAAGGAGCTGAGCCGAAAGGCAAAGCTTTCGATTTACAGGTCAATCTACATTTCTACTCTCACCTATGGTCATGAGCTTTGGGTCATGTCTGAAGGGACAAGATCTCGGAAACAAGCGGCCGAATT
Source organism: Danio aesculapii (assembly GCF_903798145.1). Lineage (NCBI taxonomy): Eukaryota > Metazoa > Chordata > Actinopteri > Cypriniformes > Danionidae > Danio > Danio aesculapii. The sequence continues at coordinate 3,417,461 of NC_079456.1, read as the reverse complement.
GAGTTTCAGACAGACACAGTTTTTGTTTTATCTAACTGTATTTACTTAGTGCAACTTATAACACCCAACCAAAAGATATAACACCAACATGTCTGAAAAAAAATGAACATTTAAAAAACTAAATCAATGGGTTGGAAAAAGAATCACCCCCCTGTTTCAGTATTTGGCTGAATAACCTTTTGCTTTAATTATAGCCTTTAATCTGTTGGGATACTTTTCTACTAACGTTGCACATCTAGACTTTGCAATATTAGCCCACTCCTCTTTGCAGAACTGTTCAAGTTCAGTTCAATTTGATGGTGTTCGTTTGTGGACTGCAGTCTTCAAGTCATTCCACAGATATTCAATGGGGTTTAAGTCTGGACTCTGACTTGGCCATGCCAGGACATTCACCTTTTTCTCTTTTAACCATTGTGTGGTCAGTTTTGCTGTGTGCTTCGGGTCGTTGTCATGTTGGAACGTAAACCTTCTTCCCAACTCTCTGGCAGAGGGCAGCAGATTTTCCTCAAGAATTTGTCGGTATTTTGTCCCATCCATTTTTCATTCTATCCTGACAAGTGCTCCAGTTCCTGCTGCAAAGAAACAACCCTATAACAAGATATTTCCGCCGCCATGTTTTACGGTAGGAATGGTGTTATTTGGATGGTGAGCTGTATTGGATTTCCGCCAGACATATGGTTTGGTGTTGAGGCCAAATAATTTAAATTTAGTCTCATCTGACCATAACACTTTTTTCCATGTGGCCTCGGATTCTTCTAGGTGCGTTTTGGTAAAGCTCAGTCGTGACTTTATGTTGCTTTTCTTGAGAAGAGGCTTTTTTCGTGCAACCCTCCCATACAAGCCACATTTGTGGAGAATTTTTGATGCTGTCACATGCACACAATGACCACTCGTTGACATAAATTCCTGCAACTGCTTCAGAGTTGTTGTAGGCCTCTTGGTCGCCTCTCTGACCAGTTTTCTCCTGGCTCTTTTATCCAGTTTGGAGCGACGTCCTGATCCAGGAAGGGTCTGTGTTGTACCAAATACCAGCCACTTTTTTAATAATGGACTTTACTGTGCTTCTAGGCATTGATAAAGCACTTGAATTTTTTTTTGCATCCATCCCCTGCCTTGTGCCTGGCCACAACTTTATCCCTGAGATCTTTTGACAATGCCTTGCCACCCATAGTTGATGGTTTGCTTCAGTTGCACTACCTAGGGTTGAAATGCTACAATAAAACTATTTTCATGCTGAGCTAATCAAAAGTGACCACTAATGAAACTGAAATGTCATTGTGTGTCATTAAGAAGGTGATTAGCTACTCCTGATTGAGTTTACCAGTAATTTTTAGGAGGGGGTGATCCTTTTCACAACTGAGTGATTCTGTTTTTATGCTTGTTAATTGTTTTCTGACATGTTGGTGTTATAGTTTTGACATAGATGTTATACGTTGTACTGAATAATTACACCTAGATAAAACAAAACTGTGTCTGTCTTCATTTCAGGCTACAATGCACCAAGATGTAATTATTTTGAAGGGGGATGATTCTTTTCTATACCCGCTGTATGTGCATCTGCTTCGTAAAACATGGATAAGTAGGTGGTTCATTCCGCTGTGGTGACCCCTGATTTATAAAAGGTCTAAGCCGAAAAGAAAATGAATGAATGACTGAACCGCTCAGTGGAAATGAGGCATTAGTCTTTGAGACTTTACAGATCTAATATAAACACAAACAGCTTGTCACAAAAACATGAAACCAGAACGTACTACCGCTTTAAATATGCGTTATCAACTCCACACCTGTCCTAAACAATGTAACCTGAAAGGGTAGATGATCTACTTACTGTGAATCTTTTTTGTGTGTCTTTGTAGAGAAGATGATTGTGTGAAGCTCATCCCACAAACAATGCAGCGATACGGTTTCTCTCCAGTGTGAGTCCTCTCATGCTTTCTCAGGTTTCCTGAATGACTGAAGCTCTTGTCGCAGTGTGAACACTTGTAAGGTTTCTCTCCATTGTGGATCATCATGTGATCATTGAGAGTGTATTTGTTCTTGAAACTCTTTCCACACTGACTGCAGATGAAACCATTCAAGGCTGTTATGTTCATAAAAATACTCTGTTCAGTCTCTGATTGAGTGTTGGTTTCACTTTTGACATGATGTTTCTCCTCATCTTCACTCAGTTCTTCACTCTCCTCCTTTACAATCACATCTGAAAAATAGGCAAACAAGTTAATATCAAGTGACTAGTTTTTAACAGATCACTAACAGTAGATGTGAGCTTTGACTTACATTTCCAGCTAACTGTAGATGTGTGCAAACTGTAAAACAGCATGTTTCAGATCTAATATACATGAAATATACACCCTGCTGTAATTTCTAATTGGTTTCACCCACATCATGCTTCCGACACTAAGATTATTGAGGGTTTATCAATCATAGAGGTCAGTAAGACATCTAAGCTCACTATATTTGTTAAACAGGATATTTAATTCATCTTGTTGTCTATATCTAATGACATATTCCCCGACTTTGGTCTCCTGAATCTATTATTGTTCTCAGGTAATGTGTTTTGGCTGAGTGCAAAGATAAGTTAATATGTTAATTAATGTAACCGCAGACACTGATTCTGCACATTAACTGATTGCTTGCCTTTATATTCATATATTGTATAAACTTGTTGTACATTTTACTGTTATAATGGCCATTATTGATTATTAAAACTGATATTCAGCAAAAGAGAGGGTGCATTTCGTATTTTCAATGAGAATGAAAGGAGGCAGTGATGTTATAGGCTCCATTTTGTTATAAATATGCATAGTGAGAATGACGCTTATATAAATATGCAGCTACATGACGCCTCAACAGTTTTGGTGTCTGTTAAGTTGCTGATATCAAAATGAAAATAGGCAGTTCCTCATATCATGTTTTCATTTTATTGTTAAGAAAGTGAAACAACATAGTCAGGGTGATGTGAATGAGCTTATAAAGTACACGTTTCCCTTTGAAGATTTACCCGAGGTGTCCTCGGGAGTTTGTTTTCCATATCAAACTTGCGAAGTCTGAACTTACAAGGAGAAATGCAGGACTGAACTGTATGTACGCTACTTAATATTAAGAAAAAAGCCCCAATCAGATAGGCAAATGTCTGCAGCCCTGCCTTCGTTTTCAGATGTCTCCGTTTTCCACCATCCACACTGAGATGGAGCAGCAGCGTTTTAGAATGAAAACGGCCTCTTCGGCATTTTCAAAACGCTCTGTTTTCGGTGCTCGAAAATGCTGCTCTCCGAGTGTAAACATCGCAATCAAACTATTACCGTCGTGTAGGGTTTTCACTGCATTTAGTAACAGGATAGTCTATACACGCACAGCTTTCAGACGTTACCTAATGAGTGCATCTAAGTAACAGAGAAATGCAGATTTTTTTTTTCCACATTCGCCGTGCGATATCAAACATTCCATTAAAACAACACTCTTCCAGCAGTTCCTTGTATGCAATATCTCGTTAGTCACAGGGGGGCATGCATGAAATGTTCATGAATGAAAGTGCCAAACTGCAGTTAAAGTCTACAAATTAATAATTTGGCAAATAATCTGATCAATGATGTCCATGTAAACACAGTCATTGTCCTTCCGCCCTGTGTGTTTGTTTTGCCTCTGAAAATCAGCGCGTGCTCAAACGGAAACTCACGTTTTTATGCACATTTTTTTCCCTGCCTCAACACTTCCACCTAAACAGAACTGGACTTACCCACTTTCCTGACTTTTTTCAAAACTAGAGGTGTGAAAACACCCTGCTGAAACGGGGGTGTCATGGCCCTTTGAAGATGTTTACTAAATTATCATGCAGCAAAACAAACTTCAGTCAAAAACTGTGTTTGCTCTGTCGGTCTTTCTTTCACTTTCATATCTCGTATAAAACTTAAAACAGTCCACTAAAGGCGAAGCAAACCATCTCAAACAAGGCAGTAGGGGTAAAATCAGCGAATGTACGCAACTAAACAGATCAACATCTGTAAACTGGACATGTATTTGAGCACTATTAATAAATTAAATTCAAATGATGGCTCTCATGCATTGAATAAATAGTATTGAACTAAACCGCTCAGGGGCAGTACAGTGGCTCATTGGGTAGCACAATTGCCTCACAGTAAGAAGTTCGAGCCCCATGACTGGGTCAGTTGGCACTTCTATGTGGAGTTCGCATGTTCTCCCCGTGTTGGCGTGGGTTTCCTCCGGGTGCTCCGGTTTCCCCCACAGTCCAAACACGTGGTGTAGGGGAATTGGGTAAGCTAGTTTGTCCGTAGTATATGTGTGAATGAGTACGTATGTGCAGCCGCTGCGTAAAACATATGCTGGATAAGTTGGCGGTTCATTCCGCTGTGGCGACCTCTGATTAATAAAGGTCTAAGCCGAAAAAAAATGAATGAATAAATAAATGAATGAACCGCTTAGTGGAAATGAGGCATTAGTCTTTGAGACTTTACAGATCTAATATAAACACAAACAGCTTGTCTCAAAAACAGGAAACCAGAACATACGACCCCTTTAAATATGCGTTATCAACTCCACACCTGTCCTAAACAATGTAACCTGAAAGGTGGATGATCTACTTACTGTGAATCTTTTTTGTGTGTCTTTGAAGAGAAGATGATTGTGTGAAGCTCATCCCACAAACAATGCAGCGATACGGTTTCTCTCCAGTGTGAGTCCTCTCATGCTTTCTCAGGTTTCCTGAATGACTGAAGCTCTTGTCGCAGTGTGAACACTTGTAAGGTTTCTCTCCAGTGTGGATCATCATGTGATCATTGAGAGTGTATTTGTTCTTGAAACTCTTTCCACACTGACTGCAAATGAAACCATTCAAGGCTGTTATGTTCATAAAAATACTCTGTTCAGTCTCTGATTGAGTGTTGGTTTCACTTTTGACATGATGTTTCTCCTCATCTTCACTCAGCTCTTCACTCTCCTCCTTTACAATCACATCTGAAAAATAGGCAAACAAGTTAATATCAAGTGGCTAGTTTTGAGCAGATCACTAACAGCAGATGTGAGCAACTAACTGTAGATGTGTGCAAATTGTAAAATAGCATGTTTCAGATCTATTACACATGAAATATACACCCCCGCTGTAATTTCTAATTGGTTTCACCCACATCATGCTTCCGACACTAAGATTATTGAGGGTTTATCAATCATAGAGGTGAGTAAGACATCTAATCTCACTATATTTGTTAAACGGGATATTTAATTCATCTTGTTGTCTATATCTAACGACATATTCCCCGACTTTGGTCTTCTGAATCTATTATTGTTCTCAGGTAACGTGTTTTGGCTGAGTGCAAAGATAAGTTAATATGTTAATTAATGTAACCGCAGACACTGATTCTGCACATTAACTGATTGCTTGCCTTTATATTCCTATAAATGTACAAACTTATTGTACGTTATACTGTTATAATGGCTATTATTGATTAATAAAAACTGATATTCAGCAAAAGAGAGGGTGTGTTTCGTATTTTCAATGAGAATGAAAGGAGGCAGTAATGGTATAGTCTCCATTTTGTTATAAATATGCATAGTGAAGATGACGCTCATATAAATATGAAGCTACACGACGCCTCAACAGTTTTGGTGTCTGTTAAGTTGCTGATATCAAAATGAAAATAGGCAGTTCCTCATATCATGTTTTCATTTTATTGTTAAAATAGTAAAACAACATAGTCAGGGTGATGTGAATGAGCTTATAAAGTACACGTTTCCCTTTGAAGATTTACCCGACGTGTCCTCGGGAGTTTGTTTTCCATATCAAACTTGCGAAGTCTGAACTTACAAGGAGAGGATGCAGGACTGAACTGTGTGTAGGCTACTTAATATTAAGAAAAAAGCCCCAATCAGATAGGCGAATGTCTGCAGCCCTGCCTTCGTTTTCAGATGTCTCCGTTTTCCCCCATCCACACTGAGATAGAGCAGCAGCGTTTTAGAATGAAAATGGCCTCTTCAGCATTTTCAAAACGCTCCGTTTTCGGTGCTCGATAACTCCGGCGTAGTGTGGACGGATGGCGTAACCATAGCAAAATATATGCGTTTTAAAATGAAAATGTATTAATGTAAACAGGGCCTGAGAGAGGCTGCACGTCACAGCAGACCTCATTAATATTCATGACTGCGCCAAATATGGTCAATATGGAACGTCTGATTCTAGGGGTTTTAATGGGGTAATAAATGACCATATAAAATAGTTTCCATACACTTTTTTTTTACTTACCTGAGGCACAGCCTAATATGTGGATATCAGAGAACAATTGAACATATTGAATCAATGCAATACATGGCACCTTTGAACAAAAATTTAACAATATAAAATAACACCACCACTGTTGTTCAGCCTCATTATTGAAGAGTAATGAATAAACACAAACCTATTAGTTCTTCAGTCTCTTCCTGTTTAATTCTGCAGGGTTCTGGATCACTCATCTTCTCACTGTCCTTCAATAAACACAGAGTTCATTGTTATACTATATATTTGCAGATTTCACTTCTTCTTGATGGTCTGAAGCGCTCGTCTTCACAAGACTTCAGTATAGCGATGTAAGAGAAACCAATGACATGAAATAAAGAGGATTTCAGCAGCTCTGATTATATTGATGAGCCTCAGACTATAAACACTCAATCAGCCATTCAGGATAAGCTAATTTTATACTGTTTGTAGGAGAAACTAATTAACTATTAATAAATATATATATATATATATACCCTACATATGCTGTGTTCTCAATCTCAGTTCTGGAGGGCCAGTGTCCTGCAGATTTTAGCTCCAACCTCAATCAGACACACCTGGGTTAGCTAATCGAGCTCTTACTAGATCAGGGATCACCAAACTTGTTCCTGGAGGTCCGGTGTCCTCCAGATTTTAGCTCCAACCCTAATCAAACACACCTGAACAAGCTAATCGAGGTCTTACTAGGTATACTTGAAACACACAGGCAGGTGTGTTGAGGCAAGTTGGAGCTAAACCATGCAGGGCATCGGACCTCCAGGATTGGTGACCTGTACTAGGCCAAGGGTGTCAAACTAGATTCCTGGAGGGCCGTAGCTCTGCACAGTTTTGCTCCAACCCTAATCAAACAAAGCTGATACTAGAGACTTTTAAACAGGTGCGACTTGGTGGTAGTTGGAGCTAAAATCTGCAGAGATGTGGTTCTCCAGGGATTGAGTTTGAGACCACTGTGCTAGGCTTTCTAGAAACTTTGTTGCAGGTGTATTGAGGCAAGTTGGAGCTAAATCTGCAGGACACCGGCCCTCCAGGACCGAGTTTGGACACCCCTGCTTTATATAAACTTTTACCAACTAAAATATATGAATATATATATATATATATATATATATATATATATATATATATATATATATATATATAGAGAGAGAGAGAGAGAGAGAGAGAGAGAGAGAGAGAGAGAGAGAGAGAGAGAGAGAGTGCATATATGTCTTTATATAGTTTAATAACCTATTAAGTATTCATTCAAATACAGAAATAAGATTGTAAAAACATCTATTTGCATATAAAACGGACAAATCATAAAACCCTTTTAAAACTACATAATAATGCAATGTTTTTGGTGTCTAACATCATATATCTGCTAAACTAAATTCCCCTTATATTCACAGACCATACTTTAAGACAATATTAGTCCAAACATTAAAAAACGTACACAAATACATAGAAAAATCCCAAATTCACTCATATTTTCCTCTCAGAGCTCCTCTCTGGCTGCTGTATTGTTTTGGTCAGCAGACACACAGATAGAGGTGAACTCAATGCAGAAACTAGTCGCAGACTGTCGCTTTAATAAACTGTAAAGTGTGTTTTATTGTTGTGTAAACACGAGAAAAAGCGTCAACGACTCACCTCAGCTCTGAAGACTCGACGCTTTTCTTCTTCTTGGTTTTATGGCGAGTTGAATTCTTTGTGAATATCGCCACCTAGTGTGCATGTTATGCAATCAGGATCATTTGCTATCGGTTTGTCATTGCTCTGTGTCTCATATTATTTATAAAAATACCCATTTATTGTATTTTAATAACGTCTACCCCTACACTAACCTCAAACCTGAAGAATCTAACTACGGATCTGAGAATCCTTGTGGAAAAATTATGTGTGTGTTGCTTCAAAAAAAAGCAACCATTCATTTGTGTTGTGTTTTCATTAGTTTATATTCATTTCGGCTTAGTCACTTCATTAATCTGGGGTCGCCACAGTGGAATGAACCGCCAACTTATCCAGCATATGTTTTACACTGCGGATGCCCTTCCAGCTGCATCCCATCACTGGGAAACACCCACACACTTCCATTCACACTCAAACGCTACGGACAGTTTAGCTTATTCAATTCACCTGTACCGCATGTCTTCGGACTGTGGGGGAAACCGGAGCACCCGGAGGAAACCCACACAAACACAGGGAGAACATGCAAACCCCACACAGAAATGCCAAAAGACCCAGTCGAGGCTCGAACCAGAGACCCTCTTTATGTGAGGCAAAAGCGCTACCCAATGTGCTGCCCTATATTTATCTATTCATTTGATTATTTTAATCATATGATCATTAGTCATTTATGTAATTATCATTTTATTGATTATTAGTTAATGATTATTGATTCGTCATTTTATTATGTTTTTATATTTTACTATATTTACTGCTTTATTACCTTTTTCAATATCGTTATAATCTTATGGCTGTGTGGATTCAAGCGACACTTATTTTCTTGAGTAAGGGATAAGCGAATGTCTCCATTTTAAGGTCTGGGCTGTCTCTGGATAATGTTGTGAAGCAAGAGTTTTCCATTGCTGTTGCTTGTGGTATATTAACACTTGTTGGATTCATCCTGGTCAGACGAAGGCTGAGCATTGAATCATACGCAACTAAGAGTATTCAATAAACTCTGCTCTTTCTTTACCATCATGACTTCGTCTCCTGCTTCTGCTCCTCTCCAGCTTTCTCAGTCAACTCCTATATTGATAGGAGACTGTTAATTCAGCAGAATTAAGCAGAACTTTGCTGGCTTGTTGTCTGAGTACCCAGAGAAACAGACATTTGCTTATTTATCTGGCGTGATCTAACAAACCCAACCATCACAGTAATGTAAAACAGTAATTATACAGAGTACTATTCATATTATTTATTAAATGACCAGTCAAATGGTATTGTATTAATGTCTACCTCTCATATGCAATGTAAAAATATTATTATATTGTTAATTCAGCTCCTCCGCCTTCTCCAAACTGAGCCACTTAAGCTCCAAAGTGAGACAGAACATTTTATTTATTTGAATTACTCATTCTTCGTTCTCTTTCGGCTTAGTGCCTTATTTATCAGGGGTCGCCACAGCGGAATGAACCGGCAACTATTCCAGCATGTTTAACACAGCGGAATCTTTGGGGGGGATGAGCAAGTTTCAAAGAACATGATTTAAAGAGCCCCTATTATGGGTTTTTGAAAATGAGTGATGTGTTTGTAACACAGCACTAAGTGAATGAAAACCTCCAGCTGAGGGCTAAATCTGAAAGTGCTCCATGTTGAAAACTATTGATCCTCTTATGTAATAGTCGACTTGAGAGTAGAAATGAATCGTATTGGATTTGGATCTTTTGCCTGAACGCATCGACGTCAATACTGTACATCATTAAATATGAAGTGCCGGTTCCGGTAAAACGTGAATGAGCCTTTCCCTTCAGACACTAGTGGAGCGCAGGGAGATCACGGGACTGATCATGACATGAAGCAGACGATTAATGACAGAGATTCAGCTGTGGGGAATAAACGATTAAAGTTCACAACAATACCACAGTATATCCAACCTAGTGCTGTGTTTGTTCCTGTCATTTTTCCGATGGTTGATATAATAACCTATATTGCAGCGCGGGATTCGCCAGCCGTTTGCTATTAAAGGAAGGAGCAGCAGAGACTTATGTATGGGACTTTGTCAGTAACTGTTACAGTTCAAATGGACCAGTTTCTTCTTCCTCCGGATCATAACATGCAAGTGTCATTTAAATTGTTGCCTTGTTTTCTGTAGTTAGCAAAATATGTGTTTAATTGTGCGGCTTGTAATCGCATCTATTATAGATCACTACTTGTACTGCGTCTCTCAGGTTAAATCTGTATGGGGCGATTCACATATCGCGTCCAAAACCACGTTGAAAACGTGATGCGTGCTTCTTCCTTTACGAATTTAAATGCGTTTCTGAACTCGCGATCCTCTGCTGTTTGTCTTTGCTCTGGCCACCATCAGCTGTTCCTCACGTGCGGCGTGGTTAATTTTCAAAATAGCTCAACTTTTGCCACTGTGTGGATTAATACTGAATGTGTCGTTGTTGTTACTTGTGGTCAGGGTTAAGAGCAGAGGAATATGCTGGTGTTTAACTGCATCCGGCTCACATATATTCTGTGTGCTACTTAATGATCGTGGTGGGTGTTTCTCTCAGTCTCGCACTGAACACAGTCGACCAATCTCAACAGACTGGGTCATCGGACCAATCAGCGCGGATTAGTATTGTACCAAGGAGTGGTTTGGGAACAAACGAATTGCTGAACGAATCATACGGGAGTCGCTGGGATAATTAGGTAAAAATAAATGCAGATTATAAGACAATGAAAGTGTTTTTAGACGTTGCACGCATGTCAGCCTGTTGTTGGAGACCCTAAAACCAAAATATGACGTTTTATAATGCATAATAGGGGCTCTTTAGGGTTATTCCACACTGAATCTAAAATTTTCGTCTGTAATTTTCACATGTTAAAAAATTAATTCAATCTCATGTTGTGTGAATCGTATTAACACACTGCCTACGAAACTTTCGTCGAATTTTTTTCACTTTTCCCATTAGAAAAAGCGCTTTGAGAGGTGTTTTGACAGTTCAGAGCCAATGTTCAAGCGAAAAACTAAATACAGAATGCTGTCATTTGAGCTACAGATAACTTTATGACAAACACGGAGCATAAGATAAAGACAGAAAGTGGTCCACGGTTGAGAACCCTTGATTGGATCACCTCTGTCCTGCTGCTGTTTGGTGTGTGTGTCCACACATTTGACAAACGCTCCATAGACATTATAATAGAAAGCATGGTCCGCTTCCGTTGCTTCGACACGTCAACGCGGCCGCCATCTATTATAATGTCTATGGCAGTGTTTCCCAACCCTGTTCCTGGAGGCACACCAACAGTACATATTTTGGATGTCTCTGTTATTTGACCTATTAACTTCAGGTGTTGGAGTCTCTTCTGATATTATGATAAGTTGATTCAGGTGTGTTTGATTAGGGAGAGGTTGAAAATGTGTACTGTTGGTGTGCCTTCAGGAACAGGGTTGGGAAACACTGATCTATGGTACTGCCAGTCTCTGTTCAGGATTTGTTTACGCACATGAATGTGTGACGTATCACAAGCAATGAATCAAAGCTTCACTGATTTCCTCAAACAAACTTTGCATTTTGGGATAATCGTAGCACAGCTCTTTGATAATAAGCTGATCTCTCCTTCCTCTATGCCAGTTGTGTCCAAACTCGGTCCTGGAGGGGTCGGTGTCCTGCATAGTTGAGCTCCAACATCCTTTAACACACCAACCTGGAAGTTTCCAGTATACCAAAAAGCTTAATTAGCTGGTTCAAGTGCGTTTAATTGGGGTTAGAACTAAAATATGCAGGACACCGGCCCTCCAGGGCACACAAAAATATCAGACTTCAGTGTGCAAAGACCTTAAGGCATCTCCTTTGTATGAACTCTAAGATGTTTCTTCAGATCTGAAGGCCTGATAAATGTTTTACCACATTGATTACATTTGTGTGGTCTTTCTCCAGTGTGGATCCTCTCATGCATTTTCAAGCCTTGTAGCAGACTGAATCTCTTGTCGCAGTGTGAACACTCGAACGGTCTCTCTCCAGTGTGAACCACCTGGTGCAGTTTCAATTCTCCAGCTCTAATAAAACTCTTCCCACACTCCGAGCACACAAAGTCTTTTACCCCGGTGTGCATCTTCTGATGTGCATTTAAAAAGCACTGCTGTGTAAAACTCTTCCCACACACAGAACATGAATAAGGCTTCTCGTTAGTATGAACTCTAAGATGGTACTTTAGATCTGAAGGCCTCGTAAATGATTTGCCGCACTGATCACATGTGTGTGGTCTCTCTCCAGTGTGGATCCGAAAGTGTTGTCGAAAGTTAGATAATCGTCTGAAACTCTTCCCACACTGAGCACATGTGAATAGTTTCTCTCCAGTGTGGATCGTCTCGTGTGCTTTCAGGCATTCTGATCTACCAAATGTCTTGTCACAATATGAACACTTGTAAGGTTTCTCTACAGTGTGAATCACCTGGTGTTGTCTTAAAATTGACATATGTGCAAAACTATTTCCACACACAGAGCAGAAATAACATTTCTCCTTTTTAGGAGCGTTACGGTGGAGCTTCGTGGCTTCACTCGGTTCTTCACTTTTCTTCATCGGCTCTGAAACAAATAAGGAAAAAATTACATTTTAGGGATGCAAATGATTCATCAATGATTGATTTTGACCCTTTTAATTGATAAAACCCATTTTTTGAGTCAGTTTCTTGACATTACGTGTGGGGGGATGCTTTAAACCGTAAAGGGCTGGTCCACAGTAGGGCTGCAACAATGAATCGATTAAATCAATAAAAATCGATTACTAAAAGTGTTGGCAACAAATTTCATAATCGATCCGTTGTGTCGTGCAACAGGGGGACGTTTGACTTAAGTTCAGCGTGGAGCGGAGTGAACACGGTCTCTCTCACAGACAGATACAGAGTTCTGCGCCTCATAGACGGGGATGAGGAGTAAGGGAGTTCAACAGCAGATTAAATCACTAAAGAATCCTACTTTTGTTCTGTTTTGAAGCGAGGACCGCAAAATCCCTGGTGTTTTATTAGTTATCCAGCTTGACAAGCATGACAAGTTAGCGTTAGCACGTTTACCAAAAGAGCGGCAATTGAGAAAATGAAAACTGAGCTTTGACGTGGCTGGCGTCAAAAAAGAAAAGGGAAAAAAATAAAAAAAATGGAATAAATATTAGTTTTTATATTAGACACACATCTGATGCTTGTATTTGCACCAGCTCCACGTCCACAACTTCACGCATCGGGTTAAATTATGCTTTGCAGTCTCCGTGTTCAGTCTATTACTTCCACTGCATCTGTTCAGCTGAGGGAACGGAACCAACCCTGTGACGTCAGACACAGCGACATTACAAGATAGCAGCACCCTAGGTCTAAAATCTATAGTAAAACATGCCGTTTTCTGTTAATGGGTACATTAATCAAGTTTGTTTTATATATATATATATATATATATATATATATATATATATATATATATATATATATATATATATTAGATTAGATTAAATTAGATTCAACTTTATTGTCATTACACAAGTGAAAGTACAAGGCAACGAAATGCAGTTTAGGTCTAACCAGCAGTGCAATAGCAACAAGTGCAGGATACAGGTATAAGTTATAAAGTGCAGTTATAGAAAAACTATGGTAATATTTACAGATGGATGTACTATGAACATTATATACAGGTTGTATTGGCTATGAACAGATTTACAATAAATGAATATATGTACAGGATACAATTAATAATCAGAAGAGTGCAGATAGATAAACATAATTACAAATGTATATGTACAGTGGGTATGCACATAATTACAAATGTCCATGTGCTGTGGGTATGTACAGTTCAAATAAGTGAATCAGTGCAATGAATATGTGCAAACTTTAAATGTGCAAATGTTAAACACTGCAGTGATTGTGAGGAGTATAAGTTAGAGCAGTGTGGGGGGTATATATATATATATATATATATATATATATATATATATATATATATATATATATATATATATATATATATATATATATATATATAATTTTTTTCTATTAAAGTGGAAACTAAAGTACAAAATAATGTAAACTTGACTGAGTGCTTCACTTCCACTTTAATGTGTGTGAAAAACACAGTGCTTTCTGCTCAAGAAAAGCCAAAACAGTAAAAAGTCAAAGTATTGCCTGTTATTTAAAATGAAAAGAAATCAGCGACTTTTTGTCACTAATGTAACAACTCTGCACAAGATACTTATACCTTAGCCCTAACACTTAACGCTGCTATTAGAGCACCATCACTCTCTGCCACCACTTCAGCTCCGCCCACAAAACACAACATCGCTGTCTGCGAACACAAAGTAAGTCTGTTGTAGGAGGACAGAATCACACTAGAGTTTGTTTTCTCTCTTGGTGTGGTTCATTTGGGCACGAATGTAGCAATCGTACTCGAGTGTGCACCAAAAAAGCCTACAGAGACCTCCATTTGTGGTGAGAACATGATCCGAACTAGAACAGACCCAACCGCAAAAAGTACTGCGCCTTTAAGACTAATCCAGCTGCCGTAGGCCGATGCGCTGAGCATTGTGGGATATGTAGGAAAAATATTTGTTGACAGCGCTTTACCAACAATTTTAAACAGAGAGCCTTCTCCTTCGTTTGCAATGCATTAAAACATTGTTTTCCAGCCGCAGCCGCGCTTCATTCTCGAAATGTACAGTTTGTCTGAAGTGATGTATACAAACTATATAGTATACTATGACCAGCGATACAATCAGCGAGCGCAGTCGCCCCTCAATAGTAAAAAGCTACTATTATGTGTCTGCCGGTTTGTTTACTTGTGAAAGTTTCATTGGCATTTTCCCGCATGTTAATTTTGACCAATAGGAAAGCTATAAGAAATATGTTCAATTACATCTGGCCAATGAGTGATGTGGATTTTGTCACATGACTGCATTTTGGTTCTTTTCAACTTGTTCGGACCAAAGCAATCAGTGTGGTGTGAAAAGGACCCAAAAACGGCAGGAAAATGCTAGGTGTCATTTGTTGCCTTGGTCCGGACCAAATGAACCGAACCACAGATGTGAAAGCCCCCTAAGAAAACATCTCTTTTTGATTGAGACTTGATGGTTTGTTTACACTGAGTGGTAGAGTATCACTATCAGAAGAGAAAGAAATTGCAAACTGTACTGTACTACTTTGTTGAGACTCTTTTGTAAGTGTTATAAGCACAACAGTACGGTAGCAAAAGATTGGAGCTAGACTCTGAATGGTGATTGGGTTAAAAAGAATCGTCATTTGTGCAGGCAACAAGCCAGAAGAATGAAGAATCAATTTATAATTCACAATCGAAAGACTGTTCAGTTATCCTAAATAATACAACCTGAAAGGGCTAAGGTAGATGATCTACTCACTGTGATAGAATTTCTTGTGTTTTCGTAGAGCAGATGCATTTGTGAAACTCTTCCCACAATCAGAGCAGCGATACGGTTTCTCTCCAGTGTGAATCCTCTCGTGTGATTTCAGGTAGACTGAATGACTGAATCTCTTGTCGCAGTGTGAACACTGGTAAGGTTTCTCTCCAGTGTGAATCCTCATGTGACTCTTCAGAGTGTATTTGTGCTTCAAAGTCTTTCCACACTGAGCGCAGGTCAAACTTTTCATTAAAATATCATCTTCAGTCTCTGATTGAGTTTCTTCTTCACTTTTGACATGATGTTTCTCCTCATCTTCACTCAGTTCTTCACTCTCCTCCTTCACCATCACACCTGAAAATTAAGTAAGCAAGTTATGAAGGCGTGGGTTTTCTGATGGATGTCCACTCCAGGATTGAGTAACACGTATCATTTCTTATGTCGTTATGATTAATAATGAAGTTGAATGTTTAAGAGCCTAGATCAGGGGTGTCCAAACTCGGTCCTGGAGGGCCGGTGTCCTGCAGATTTTATCTCCAACTTGCCTCAACACACCTGCACGGATGTTTCTAGAAAGCCTAGTAAGTGCTTGATTAGCTAGCCCAGGTGTGTCTGATTGGGGTTGGAACTAAACTTTGCAGGACACCGGCCCTCCAGGACCGAGCTTGGACATGCCTGGCCTAGATCAAATGATGACCTTAGTGTCATCCCTCTTCAGAGTAAAACTGGAATAATATGTCTGTGATTGCTTTTTCTGTATGTCAAATGATTAGTTTCCTCAGGATCTACCTAGCCAGGTCAGAGGCCACAGAGATCTCTTGAGTGGACCTGGACTCATGAAAAATCAGAAACAACAGTTTCCTGAGTTATTTGCCATTTTATGCGTTAAATCGTTTAAAGTTAACTCCTTTTCTATGTAAGCTGCCAGTTTGGATGTCAATTGTACCAGTTTTTAACCAGTTTTGATAAGATGGCTGAGAGTACACAACACAGCCTTGAGAAAGAACGGACTGTACTGTGAGTGTGTGTGTTCTATTCCTTTGTGGATCATTTCACAGGTCTGGGGTCAGCTCTGAACAGCCTAGTGGCTGATGTTTGCATGCTTGCGATATCATTCAGAGTTGTATGCATGTACACACATGGGAATTTTAAAGTCTATCTGTGTTTTAACCTACAGTTGAAGTCAGAATTATTAGCCCCCCTTTTTCTTTTTCAAATATTTCCCAAATGATAACACTGCAAAGAAATTTTCACAGTATGTCTGATAATATTTTTTCTTCTGGAGAAAGTCTTACTTGTTTTATTTCGGCTAGAATAAAAGCAGTTTTCAATTTTTAAAGGCTATTTTAAGGTCAAAATCATTAGCTCCTTTAAGCTATATATTTTTTTCAATAGTCTACAGAACAAACCATCATTATACAATAACTTGCCTAATTACCCTAACCTGCCTAGTTAACCTAATTAACCTAGTTAAGCCTTTAAATGTCACTTTAAGCTGTATAGAAGTGAAAAAGAATATCTAGTCAAATATCATTTACTGTCATCATGACAAAGATAAAATAAATCAGTTATTAAAAATGTCGGCGCCAGTGGTGTAGTGGTTAGTGCATCTACACATGCACTCCGGTCCTCACGGCGACCCGAGTTCAATTCCCGCCTCGTGGTCCTATGCCGATCCTTCCCCTCTCTCTGCTCCCCATGATTTCCTGTCAATAATCTCTACTGTCCTTTACAATAAAGGTGAAAACTCCGAAAAAATTATTATAAAAAAAGAAGAAATGAGTTATTTAAACTATTATGTTTAGAAATGTGTTGAAAAAATCTGCTCTCCGTTAAACAGAAATTGGGGAAACAAATAAACAGGGAGGCTAATAATTCAGGGGGCTAATATTTCTGACTTCAACTGTATATGTATGAAGCAGATAATGACGTTATGTAAGAGTATAATTGTTGATGTTTTGAGATTGTAAGTAGAGCCGTCTGTGAACTCATTTGCGAGTGTTGACGCTGGCTGCTGATGAAACTGCAAACAATCTTCAGTAAACTTTTATTTCTAAATTAATCTCTGACTCTCCTCTTTTATCTATATAAATATATATATAATGGTGGAACCAGACCACCAATAGCATTGCAGAACAAACATGGAGTGGAGATTTGGGGTGAGACCTGGACACTGCTGTGCATAGTGGCTCAACTCGTCATTTTTCCGCAATATTTCAAAGAGATGGAAAGTAAATAAACAGCAGGCGGATATGATATGATGCAAGAAAGGGCGACTTACGTCTGTGTGCATGCACAGTAAATAAACAAAAGAGTTTTTAGCCATTCTAGTGAGGATGATCATTTTTTTCAGAAAGAATTGAAAATGATACCGTGGACGGCATTTTAAGACGCAAACACCATATTTCAGATTCATTTGTTTTAGTGTAGACCTAGCCTCAGTAGCCTGACAGCAATCCAAAGCCTCTAAGACCCACCACATAAACAAATTTAGATGTTTTATCCAACTCATAAATGCTTCAACTATATTAATGTCATTGTCTAATTTAACGTATAAATGATAACACTAAACAATTTAATAATTAGGTGAAGCTGTGCGCCTAAATTAAATCACAATCATTATTACCTATAGTCTATTTTAGCAATTGAAATTGCATCTCAATATTAATGACATTACAATATTACACCACAAAAATATGTATTTATTAGTTCTGATTCTCATGCAGACTCTTTTAGCTTATAGCCTACCATTCTGAAAGAGAAGCCTCCAAAAAAGCCTTTAACTATATATATATATATATATATATATATATATATATAGTTGATGTCTAGACATAATAATTTCATGATGTTAGGCACTTCTTTGTTAACACAGTAGCATAATTCAGATATAATATACTATATAAAATAGAGTAATAGGTATACAACAACCCTTGGTGGTTCTATTGTTAAATATTTACAACCTCACTGTTGATCAGCCTCATTATTGAAGAGTAATGAATAAGCACAAACCTATTAGTTCTTCAGTCTCTTCCTGTTTAATTCTGCAGGGTTCTGGATCACTCATCTTCAGTAAACTCTGTCTTTGCAGAGTTCACTTCTTCCTGATGGACTGATGCTCGTTTTCATTTGTAGACTGACTATTCCAGTATTTATAGCTGAAGAGGAGGAGCTTAAAAGTAAACAGAAAAATCTGCATAACTTACACAGCTCGATGAAATAGACCATAATAATAGTAATGTGACTATTTGTAGATCTGAAGACATCAGTATAATGAAGTAAAAACAGGAAATACAGACATTAAATAAAGAGGATTTCAGCAGCTCTGATAATATTGCCGAGCCTCAGACTATAAACACTCATTAAACAGCCACTCAGTGTCACATCAAGTCATTTTAAACCGAGTGTTTGCACTATTAACTAATTACTATGGTTTATTGCTTTAGTTTTAAACCTAGGATTCATACAAATGCAGAAAAAAACTGACAAATCACAAACTTCTAAAACCACACATCAATAATTTCATGTTTTCAGTGTCAAACTTCATATATCTGCTATTATTATTGTCACAGAAACGTACACACATTGAAAAACAAATACTAGTATATTGTTTTGGTCAGCAGACACACAGATAGAGGTGAACTCAATGCAGAAACTAGTCGCAGATTGTCGCTTTAATAAACTGTAAAGTGTGTTTTATTGTTGTGTAAACACGAGAAAAAGCGTCAACGACTCACCTCAGCTCTGAAGACTCGACGCTGGATGAACGCGTCAGTGCTGACGTCATCGCCGCGAGCAAATAGGTCAGTGAAATTACCAGAACCACATTGTTGCCTAAATGCAAATCTTTCAGGAATTCCTTATTTGAGCAAAATGAGTGGAAAAAGGTCTGGAAGTTACCTAGTAAATACTGTCTCACCAATAAAGTTAAAGAGGTGACATATAAACTAATACATTTAATTTATCCAGTGAAAGAAGTGGTTAAAATTTTTTAGAGACATGGAATCTACGTGCACTTTTTGTGAATTAGAGGAGGAATCGATTAAACATCTATTTTTTGAATGCACATATACCCAAATGTTTTGGTTCGATGTTGAATATCTTATATTTAAATTTACAAAATTGAAAATTCAGTTTTCTTGTAAAGATATTTTTTTGATTTACAACAATAATAACCAAACTTTGGAGCAGAATTTGTTTGTTAATTTAATGATAATATATGGGAAGTACCATGTACACAAACAAAAATGGTCCAGTGATAAGCCTAATATTCATTTGCTTAAAATTGATCTTAAGCATTATATTGAAACCCTAAAAGACACAAAAAATAAAAGAGCTATAAGAATGTATGCAATTTTGGAATCCTTTTCTTATACAAATTTCTTGTCATTTCTATATCCCCTGTAAGTTTATTATTTATTTATTTATTTATTTTTGTTTCTACTGATTTGTTCCTTTGATGTAAAAAAAAAATGTAAACATAGTGTTCCTCATTTTTGTATACTATTGTTCTTGTTATACAATAAAAAAAGAAAAAAAATAGGCCAGTGAAATACGCGCTTAACTAATAACGGTTTACTAAACAATTGATAATGTAGAAAAAAAGTCAAGTCAAGTTATGGCCGCATTAGGTTTGGTTTCGGTGTCTCCATAGCAGAATAAAGATGCTTTAACTCTATAATGTGTGAGGTGAAAAACCACCATCAGTAACCAAACACTTTCAGCAAAGTATTAAAAGATGATTAATAAAAAGTAACATTTTAAAATGGACAAACCTGAAACTAATAAAAATTATGTATCATATCATGTAATTGGTATCAGGTTTAGGAGATAACAAACAAGTTAAACAAATCTTAGTTTTTCTCAAAAGTGAGTTACTGTTATCTGAACAGGCACAATCTGTAGGCCTATATGTAGAAAATCCTCTAAATGAAAGAATAAAGGAGATGAATATTCATTTAGAAAATTCTACATTACACAAACAAGCGAGATTTGTATTTTGATGAATTCTGAATATAAAAATAGCTGAAATAATAGTCACATCACAGGATCTGCACGGTCAAGTTCAATAATTCGTTCATTTTCCTTCAGCCCAGTTCATTTATTCATCAGGGGTCAGCACAGCGGAATGAACCACCAACTATTCCAGCATATGTTTAAGACAGCGGATGCTCTTCCTGCTGCAACCCAGTACTGGACAACATCTATACACATATGTTCACCCTCATACACTACGAACAATTTCACGAGCATGTGTTTTGAACTGTGGAAGAAACCGGAGCACCCGGAGGAAACCCACATCAACACGGGGAGAACATGCAAACTCCACACATAAATGCCAACTGGCCAAGCCGAGGCTCGAACTAGGAACTTTCTTGCTGTGAGGCGACAGTGCTAACCACTGAGCTTATTTTTTTAAGGCAAGAGTAGATGAGACAAGTATGGGTGTTGTTGAATAGTTTTAGGACACCTTTGATTAAAGGTTTTGATCTGCTGTAAATGTTGACCACTGTAAACAATGTTCTCTTACATCTGATTATTACATTTCTGTACCTCAATACTGTTAAACTCTCCAGAAAGCCATAAATAACATTTTTTTGGTTTAGTTTTTTCAGGTATCAGTACTTTACTCCACGATTGATTTTTTTGACAACCTTTTACTACTTACATTTTAGAGCAACCGAGTCCCATACGATGAGTCTCCGGTTTGATTCCAGCTCGGAGTGGGTTGGGTGGTGTAGGATCGGCAGGGTTACATTGGTGTCGTGATCTGGATGGGAGTGAGGTTTAGGGGGCTGAGTGTAACAGAGGCCAGCTAGTGAAGTGCTGTGCAGATAAACCTCACTCCTCTGACCTCTAAAAGCTGCTCTAGCGACTGATGCTAGAAATGTTGTGGTTTCCGGCTTTCCTCTTACTAAATCAAGCTCAGACTGGGGTTATGAATATCAGAAGAATATACTTTATTGGAATATTTCCCAAAAAAGCAGAGACAGCCTGGAGCAGACCCAAGTCTCACTCCAGGACAAATCCAGTGTCCCTCAAATTTGCTATGCCCTTTATCCTTGCTTCCTCCCAGCTTTGTGTTTTCTCAGCTGTTTACTGGTTCAACAGACCTCTCCTAGCTCCTACTCCTTTACGACTCCTATTTAAAGACCGCTCTTCTTGTTGGCCCTTATAATGTACAGATCTAATATAATCATCACCGTTTTTCCACATATAGTTCACATTTGGTAATCATGCCTAGTATCTGTGTTTCAAACATCTAAACTGGTCTCTTCTCTCTCATACAGTGTGTGTCTTTTCAGATATACATGACAGTTTCAGCATGTGTTGTATACATTTCATGCCTTTCTGACACAGATGGTTCTCAATGCATCCCCAAGTCCTCTCTCATGCTCTTTTATGACCCCTTTGCCTTAACCTATTACCTGTTTTCAAAGATATATAATGGCAGATACGTAGGGCCCTCCACTCACCCAATTAAATGTGTCTTCATATAGGTTTAGTAAATAAAAATCTTCAGAAACTAGGGCTGCTCGATTATGGGAAAAAATCATTAATATTTCCCAAATTATGTTTAACAGAGGAATTTTTCACAGTATTTCCTATATTTTTTCTTCTGGAGAAAGTCTTGTTTTATTTTGGCAAGAATAAAAGCAGGTTTAAATATTTTGAAACTTTATTTAAGGTCAATATTATTAGCCCCCTTAAGCTATATATATTTTTGATTCTCTGTGGGGATTCTCTTCTCTGAGCGTGCACACACACAACAGCATGAGATCTTTCACACTTTTAAAAACATGAATGATTGGAATGTACATCAATGAACGATGCGCATCCCGTGCTGCAAACGTTACATTACAGAACATGCTTTTAGCAATGTTCACGTGAAACTGAGCTTTGCAGAGCAACTAATGTGTACCACTGGAAAGGGGGCGGTATATGAGGGAATAATTGTTTAATTGTTTTCATAATCGTTAGCAGCCAAAATCTAAATCGAAACCAAATTTTCGATTATTGCACAGCCCTACTAGAAGCCATGGTCTGTAGCCTCCTTGCTAGAGCAACCGACTCCCATACGAAGAGTCGCCAGTTCGATCCCAGCTCGGAGCCAGACCGACGGGGTTACACTTGTGCAACAAACTGAAAGTAATTTACAACTTTATTACCTGTTATTCACAGCATATGCAGGTTCTGTTCACTACATCATTCGCAGGCATGCACGCAAAACATCATTACATTAAGAGACAAATTACATTTTGGGGG
This sequence comes from Danio aesculapii, assembly GCF_903798145.1. Classification (NCBI taxonomy): domain Eukaryota; kingdom Metazoa; phylum Chordata; class Actinopteri; order Cypriniformes; family Danionidae; genus Danio; species Danio aesculapii. Next base: position 3,394,900 of record NC_079456.1, on the reverse strand, counting down.
AATTATACCAAATAAATACAGTATGTGTCACTTTTAACACCATTTGGAGGCGTCCACGTCGCTGAGCAATGTACAGTTGAAGTCAGAATTATTAGCTCCCTGAATTATTGGCCCTCGTTTATTTTGTCCCCAATTTCTGTTTAACAGAGGGTAGATTTCTTCAACACATTTCTAATCATAATAGTGTTAATAACTCATCTCTAATAACTGATTTATTTTATCTTTGTCATGATGACAGTAAATAATATTTGACTAGATATTCTTCAAGACACTTCTATACAGCTTAAAGTGACATTTAAAGGCTTAACTAGGTTAATTAGGTTAACTAAGCAGGTTAGGGTAATTAGGCAAGTTATTGTATAACGATGGTTTGTTCTGTAGACTATCGGAAAAATATATAGCTTAAAGGAGCTAATAATGTTGACCTTAAAATGGTGTTTAAAAAATTAAAAACTACTTTCATTCTAGCCGAAATAAAACAAATAAGACTTTCCAGAAGAAAAAATATTATCAGACATACTGTGAAAATTTCCTTGCTCTGTTAAACATCCTTTGGGAAATATTTAAAAAAGAAGAAAAATTCAAAGGGGGACTAATGATTCTGACTTTACATGAATATAAACCAATGTGAAGACTTGTGCGACCGCCTTTATGTTTCTCTCCTGCCCTTGAAAATATAATTGGCTGAAATATAGAGATGCTGGATTAATTCAATTCAGTTCAATTCACCTTTATTTGTATAGCGCTTATACAATGTAGATTGTGTCAAAGCAGCTTCACATAAAAGGTCACAGTAAATAGGAACAGTGTAGTTAAGTTTGTAGTGTTTAAGTTCAGTTCAGTTTAGCTCAGTTCAGTGTGGTTTAAAAATCACTACTGAGAGTCCAAATACTGAAGAGCAAATCCAACGATGCGCAGCTCTATAGATCCCGAAACATGCAAGCCAGTGGCGACAGCGGAGAGGGAAAAAAAAACTTCACTAAAGGCGGAAGTGAAGAAAAAAAACCTTGAGAGAAACCAGGCTCAGTTGGGCACGACCATTTTAATTTCTCCGCTGGCCAAACGTCTTGTGCAGAGCTGCAGTCTCAGTGGCGGAGGCTGGAAGCTGGCCTCAGCGAAGACTCGTCTGTCTCTGGAGCGTCACAGGAATCAGTCTCATGTTCTCCACTCCTCCATGACCACCACAGTAGCTGCTCAGAATACGGCCTGGTCCAGGATATGGAAACCTTGGGATCATCTCGTCGTTGGTCTTGGATCGAATCAGTGACTCTGCATAGTCTGAATTAAGATTGTGTTTGGGGGTCGATTCGAGGTTCTTTTTTCAGCCCTACACTTAATATAATATCCACAAAAGCCTGAAATTAAGCACTGATATAATGGGTCATGTGTGACAGCTGCTCTTTGAAGACAATTAAGCAGCTTTAGCCTAATGCAAATATATATATATATATATATATATATATATATATATATATATATATATATATATATATATATAGGCTAAAGCTGCTTTATTGTCTTCAAAGAGCAGCTGTCACACATGACCCATTATATCAGTGCTTAATTTCAGGGTTTTGTGGATATTGTTTGCAGTCAAGTACGACAAGTGTTTACTTTAGCAAAACAAAAAAAGTTCAATATACTTTATATAAAGATATACAGGCCTACAGAATTACACACACACTCATACACTACAGCCATTTTAGTTTATTCAATTCACCTATAGCACAAGTGTTTGGACTGTGGGAGCAAACAGAACACAAACAGAACACAAACAGTGCATGACAGCCTGCTGTGACTGAACTAAACTTGAACAACTGCAGTGCGGGTAAACCGAGGGCTTAAATAAGAGGATCTGGTGAAAAAAAAACAAGTTTCCTTCATAACAGAAAATCGTAATGGAATTTAAATAAGTGAATCATGCTTCAGTTGGGCTGCAAAACTTTACTGTAACATATTTTTCAGATCATGGTAATGTTTTAACTGACTGAAATTACTATTGCTGACTACATAGTTTTGGTATGTTGAGTCCAAACATCCGCGTTAAACATCTGAACTTCACATCGCTGCTGTGTATTTAACCTCAGAGCAGCCTTGCACACATATTGTACTTAAGGCTGCTGTTGTGGGCTGCTGTATTTGAGTTTGAGGATGGGTAGATGGTTGTGGTAGATGATAGTGTTCATGTGTCCTCTGAATACAGGTTTCAAAGATGTATGGCTGAGTTTATAATATACAATATTTATTCTGCTGTTTTTTCAATCCTGCACCTAACAAATATCCTTTAGAAAAAAACTGAAACTGAAACTAATAAAAACTAAACTAAATAATTTCAAAATATAACAACTAATAAAAACTAGTAAATCTCCCTTTAAAAACTAATAAAAACGAACAGAATTTGAAAACAAAGTCAAAACGAAATAAAAACTAAAACTAATGACTATTATAACCTTGCTCTGGAATACTCAGCATGCTAGATATTAAATTCTGTCTGCGAGGTGTCGGTGACGCGCAAGCGAGCATCTTTGATGCGTTGTTTAGTAGTTCACACATAAAGACTGCCGAGCACCGAGCACCTGCAGATTTTTCCCCAATCACAGCCCGATCTGTCGGCGAGCTCGTTAACTTCCAAATCGGGCTCAAATCAGGTTTAAAATCCTGTAGTGTGAACTAGGCTTAATGAAACTAAAACAAGTAGTAGTAATGGGTACTTTTTACTGAAGTACATTTTTGAGGCTGTACTTCAATTTTACTCGAGTACAAAAGTGTAGTCAGTACTTCAACTTTTACCAGAGTTTTACTTCTACTTGAGTAAAGGATGTGTGCAGTTTTGCCATCTCTGGAGTTTTCTGGGAGGTCAAGTTTGTTGATGTGTAAACATCTTTACTAATCGAGAACATGACTAAGGCCTCTCCACTGCATGAACTCTAAGATGGCTCTTCAGCTCTGAAGACCTCAAGAATGGTTTGCCACATTGATCACACTTATGTGTTTTCTCTCTATTGTGGATCAGCATGTGTGATTTAAGGTGTGCTAACTGTGTGAAACCCTTCCCACACGGAGTACATGAGTACGGTTTCTCTCCAGTGTGAATCCTCTCATGTGCTTTTAGGATTTGTAAATTACCGAATCTCTTGTCGCAGTGTGAACACTTGTACGGTTTCTCTCCACTGTGAGTCCTCTGGTGTCGTTTTAAATCTGCAACTCTGATAAAAGTCTGCTCACACTCAATGCAGGCATGCTTTTTCACACCTATGTGGATCAGCTGGTGTCGGTTCAAGTCTCCAGCTCTAATAAAACTCTTTCCACACTCGGCGCATGAATAAGGCTTCTCGTTTGTATGACTTCTAAGATGGATCTTCAGCTGTGAAGACCTCAAGAATGTTTTGCCGCATTGATCACATTTGTGTTTTTTCTCTCCAGTGTGGATCAGCATGTGTGCATTAAGGTTTGCTAATTGTGTAAAACTCTTCCAACACTGTGTGCACGTGAATGTTTCCTTTGCAGTGTGAATCCTCTCATGTGCGTTCCGGCATTCTGACCTACCAAATCTCTTGTCGCAGTGTGAACACTTGTACGGTTTCTCTCCAGTGTGAATCCTCATGTGCAGTTTCAAGTCTTCAGCTCTAAGAAAAGTCTTTGTACACCCAAAGCAGACAAACTGTTTCACACCGGTGTGGATCATCTGATGTTTTTTTAAACTTTGTTTATATGCAAATCTCATTGTACATAACGAACATGAATAAGGCTTCTTGTTTGTATGCAGTCTAAGATGGTTCTTCAGAGATGAAAGCCTTGTAAATGCTTTGCCGCATTGATCACACGTGTTCGGTTTCTCTCCAGTGTGGATCTTCTGATGTTTTTTTAAACTTTGTTTATATGCAAATCTCATTGTACATAACGAACATGAATAAGGCTTCTCGTTTGTATGCAGTCTAAGATGGTTCTTCAGAGTTGAACGCCTTGTAAATGCTCTGCCGCATTGATCACATGTGTTCGGTTTCTCTCCAGTGTGGATCTTCTGATGTACTCTTAAATTCGACAGTTGTTTAAAACCCCTCCCACACTGAGTACATGTGTACGGTTTCTCTCCAGTGTGAATCAGCTGATGTTGTCTTAAATTAGACTGTCTATGAAAACTCTTTCCACACAAAGAGCATGGATAAGCCTTCCTGGCGTCACTCGGTTCGTCGCTCTCCTCCTGTTTCACAACCAGGTCTGAAAATAAATCATGGTTACTTTAGGAGAGAAATGTGAAGTAATGACTAATCAATCATCTACTAATTGTCAATGACTCTTAATCGAGGGTCAATTATGTCATGTCTCTTGACATTATATGAGAGGAACTACATAATTTAGATAATAATAAAAGAGCAGCAGAACATAATACTGAACATATTATCGCTTCTAACCTCTGTTTATACTAATTACGGTGCTCAACAAACACCTTATTCTCACCTGCATTCTCATATACAAATTATGGCGCGCCGCATAAACAGGTTATTATCTCGATAATGCTGCCGTCTGGGTCAGTATTCACTAGCGATGTGAGATACCACTGGTTTCCTATCTAATCCGATACCAAGTAAAATGAATGCGAGTATCGGCAATACCGATACGATACCGGAACTTTAAAAAATTACAGTTTGGGAAATTAAAGTAGTAAGTAATGTACTTAAAAGTGTCATTTTATACTGAATACGAGACATATTACGGGTTATTCTTGTTTACTGATGAAGAATTATCATACAAAATAAAAAGAGCCAACTTACATATACATCGACAGCATCTGAGCATGTATATCTTAAAACGCCTGCCTGAACATCTTAGCATAAAACGATAGACATTCACACCTTTTAGTTTAGTGATGTTAATCCGGTCCCCTTTAGGATTTTTAACCTTTTTCCGTTGATTTATCATTGTCACAAAAACCCAAGCCCCCTTGCTAGATCTTGCTACCCTGCTTAAACATAAATAGGTTTTTATTTTGATAGCAATAGCCGTAATTAAAGACAACTGTCCGTTCGAACGATTGCTGGACGATTCGTTTGTTCGGATTTAATTAATTTATTATTTATTTATTGCCAAATCAGCAACTTATGGCCATTTCATGGCAAAATGGATATTAATAAAAATAAAACATGATAAAAACAAATTCGTATTACAATAAAAAGTTACTTAGACAAATATATAAAATATAAATAAATAAAATTCACACAAAAATATGTTAAAAATGATTTTTCAGTTCAATCTTTGATAAATAATTTAAGATTCTTCCCAGTGGTACCTTTTTAAAAATGTCCATCAAAATACTCTCCTTATAAAAACATTGTCTAATTGTATTCAAACTTCCACATTCCAACAAAATATGTTTGATGGTAAGAGCAGCCTGGCAGTAATTACATTTAGGTGGGTCTTCGTTACAGAGTAAATACAAATAAGTCAACCTAGAATGTCCAATTCGACATCTAGTATAGGCTGTTTGGATTTAAAGAGTCAATTCTTTTGAAGCCCCGTTCAAATGAATCATCAACTCCCTTTGAGCTAATTCGCTACACAGTGAACAAAGTTAATTATGTTTTAAGTTTAATTATTGCTGTTATTAAGTCAAAAGTGATTCTAGGGTTCATCAGGGTGACTCGTACTGAGCTGAACCACTTAGTGGAAACGAGGCATTAGTCTTTGAGACTTTACTGATCTTTTATAAACACAAACAGCTTGTCAAACTCCAAAAAAAAAACATGAAACGGCTCCTTTAAATATGCGTCATCAACTCCACAATTGTAACAAATAACACGCCCGGGAAGGGCTGAATCGATAGATGATCTACTTACTGTGATAGATTTTTCTGTGTTTTCGTAGAGAACACGATTGCATGAACCTCTTCCCACAATCAGTGCAGTGATACGGTTTCTCTCCAGTGTGAGTCTTTATATGACTCTTCAGTGTGTGTTTGTTCCTGAAACTCTTTCCACACTGAGTGCAGGTCAAACCTTTTACATCTGGTTTTTCCATTAAAATACTATCTTCAGTCTCTGATTGAGTTTCTTCTTCACTTTTGACATGATGTTTCTCCTCATCTTCACGCAGTTCTTCACTCTCCTCCTTCACCATCACACCTGAAAATACGTAAATAAATTAATTGTAAGAGGCTAGTTTTCAACAGTTTGATGCTTTATCAGGGCTCAACAATGTAAGCATTTCACTTACATTTACAACAAAAAATGTATAAAATAGCATGTGCGGATATATCAGATCTATTATAAAAGGAAAACCAGCCCACCCATTCACATTTTTCACATAATATAGGACATGAGAGTCTGCTAAACTTCCCACACATTTATTAGCCTGCACAAGAGCAGTGTGCTACGGGATTAACCAAAGCACAAGATGACCCGGATGTGCTGTCAACTAGCTAGGTTTTAAACAAAATAGCATTTCAATTTTCAGAGACAGGAGTCTGATTATAAAATGCAAATACTTTGTTTTAGCTAAGCTTTCTTGAACATCAGCACATCATGGGAGAATCAGACACTGGTTTTAAAACAACCTCTGTCTTTAAAGCATTAGGCTACAGAACAAGACGACGATTTCTGGTGCACACAAACATTTTGGGTTTCAGGAGACATTCATTATTTTTCCACCACACAAGTGGATTATCCTCTCAATTAAATAGATTCTGCTAGAACAGACGAGGCGGTTTACAGGCGTTAACACAATGAGAAAAATCAGTCTGAATTATCTATCACCATATTACTAACTCTAAATAGAAATGAACAGACATCAGTTTAAAAGATAATGGCTTTTGCTGCTGATGATTCGACTTTTAAAGCTTGATGAAAACTGTAGGAATGCGCTCCTTTCAACATTCGGACAAATAAAAAGTAAGCTCAACTACCAAAACTGACGAAGAGCTAAAAGCTTCAAAACATCAGTGCTTCAGCCTCATTATTGAAGAGTAATGAATAAACACAAACCTATTGGTTCTTCAGTCTCTTCCTGTTTAATTCTGCAGGGTTCTGGATCACTCATCTTCTCACTGTCCTTTAATAAACTCTGTCTTTGCAGATTTCTCTTCTTCCTGATGGTCTGATGCTCGTCTTCACTTGTAGACTGATGGGAATACTCCAGTATTAACAGCTGAACTGAAGGAAGAGGACGTTCAGAAGAAGAAACTGATCAATGAAATAATTAATTTACGATAGTTGAATTAGTGTAATGAGGTAAAACAGTAACTATTGACATAAAACTTCGTGTGTTTAGTCTCAAATCTCACATTTTGCCGCCTTAACGGATTTATTTTTTGCGATATCATTACCCCAAAAGTTAAAAATCCATCACACTAACGTTAAACTCAAACACTGAGCTCATATTGTCCTCTCAGAGCTCCTCTCTGCCTGCTGTATTGTTTTGGTCAGCAGACACACAGATAGAGGTGAACTAAATGCAGAAACTAGTCGCAGATTGTCGCTTTAATAAACTGTAAAGTGTGTTTTATTGTTGTGTAAACACGAGAAAAAGCGTCAACGACTCACCTCAGCTCTGAAGACTCGACGCTGAAAGAACGCGTCAGTGCTGACGTCATCACTGCGAGGCGGGAGCAAATGGGACCGTGAAAAAGCGCCAAACTAATAACGGTTTACTAAACAATTGCTAATGTAGACAAATGAAATCATCTTAAGCGAACATTTTTGTGAATTTTTGTCTGCTGGTTTGGTTTATGTGCTTCTTTAGCGGCGTAAATATGCTTTTAGCAATGTGTGAGGCAAAAAAAAAACTACCATCAGTATTAAAAGATGATTAACTAAAGGTAACATTTACAAACGGACTACCTGAAACTAATAAAATTATGTATCATATCATGTAATTGGTATCAGGTTTAAGAGATAACAAGTTAAAGAAATCTTTTTTTCTTAAAAGTGAGTTACTGTTATCTAAACAGACACAATTTGTAGGCCTATCTGCAGAAAATCCTCTAAATTAAAGGATAAAGATGATGAATATTCAGAAAATTCTACATTACTCAAGATTTGTATTTTGATGAATTATGAATATAAAAATAGCTGAAATATGGGTGTATTTCGCAATGTGTGAATCTGCAAGTCACATCACAGGATCTGCAATGTTGAATTCATTTATTAGTTTTCCTTCGGCTTAGTTCCTTTATTCATCAGGGGTCACCACAGTGGAATTAACCACCAAGTCTTCCAGCATATGTTTAACACAGCGGACGCCCTTCCAGCTGCAACCCAGTCATGGGAAACACCCATAAACGCTCAAACACTATTACATTTCTGTACCTCAATACTCTCCAGAAAACACTTAATAACTGTTTATTTCATTAGTATCTTTGCTCTAGTGTTAATTTATGTTTGTGATTTGTTTGTATGTTATGCAGATGCACTCCTTATCAATGACAAATGAAGAACTCTTCCTAAATAGAGATGTTTAACTCACATCCCAAAACATATCGCAGAAATACAGAATATTACAATGTCAGTTTTTTCCAATATCGTGCAGCTCTTACACACATGATTGAGTAATGGTGGCGTGACAAACATTTTCAGGAGTGTCCTCTAAATGTATCCACAAACTCCTCATGTTTTTAATATACAATTAAATTCATTCATTCAGCAACTTCACATGCTGATCTCTTCTTCACCACTGTTTCATCATGACAGAACTGTTGTTGGAAATAATAGTACAAAGGCGAGCGCGTCACATAGAAAAGCCTCTACAACTCGTAGAAATCAGGCTTAAAGAGAAAGGTATAAAATAATCATTAAACTAATGACGACTGTAGAAAGCAAACGCTAAATCCTGGACATTTCAGGAAATGTAGAAATCAATGCAGGAGCATTTGACTCCTTAAAAATAGACATGTGCAGGAAAATATGTACATATGCTAAACTATCAAATCTGATGTTGGTGAAAACAGAATGGAGTTTTCTGGGAGGTAAATTTTGTTGGTGTGTAAACATCTTTACCAACCGATAACTCGACTAAGGCCTCTCCACTGCATGAACTCTAAGATGGCTCTTCACCTCTGAAGACCTCAAGAATGTTTTACTACAGTGATCACATTTGTGTGTTTTCTCTCCAGTGTGGATCTTCTCATGTACTTTCCGGCATTCTGACCTAGCAAAACTCTTGTCGCAGTGTGAACACTTGTACGGTCTCTCTCCAGTGTGAATCCTCTCATGTGCGTTCCGGTATTCTGACCTAGCGAATCTCTTGTCGCAGTGTGAACACTTGTACGGCTTCTCTCCACTGTGTACAACCTGGTGTCTTTTCAAGTGTCCAACTCTAATAAAAGTCTGCTCACACTCTATGCAGGCATGCTTTTTCACACCAGTGTGGATCATCTGATGTCGGTTCAAGTCTCCAGCTCTAATAAAACTCTTTCCGCACTCAGAGCAGGAATAAGGCTTCTCGTTTGTATGAACACTAAGATGGATCTTCAGCTGTGAAGACCTCAAGAATGTTTTGCCGCATTGATCACATGTGTGTGGTTTCTCTCCAGTGTGGATCTTCATGTGTTGATTAAGGTTTGCTAATAGTGTAAAACTCTTCCAACACTGAGTACACGTGAAGGTTTTCTCTCCAGTGTGGACCAGCATGTGTGCATTAAGGTTCGCTAATTGGGTAAAACTCTTCCAACATTCAGTACATGTGTACGGTCTCTCTCCAGTGTGAGTCCTCTCATGTACTTTCCTGCATTCTGACCTACCAAATGTCTTGTCGCAGTGTGAACACTTGTACGGTTTCTCTCCAGTGTGAGTCTTCATATGACTCTTCAGAGTGTGTTTGTTCTTGAAACTCTTTCCACACTGAGTGCAGGTCAAATCTTCAACAGCTGTTGTTTCCATTAAAATACTATCTTCAGTCTCTGATTGAGTTTCTTCTTCACTTTTGACATGATGTTTCTCCTCATCTTCACTCAGTTCTTCACTCTCCTCCTTCACCATCACACCTGAAAAAGAAAATAAGTTCATTTGAAAAGACGAGTGAAGAATCTAAGGATTTGTCATTTTATTATGTTTTTACATTTTATTATTATTTTCAAATAATTATTCTTATTATTATTCAATTTTCCATGTTGTTATAATCTTATAGCTGTGTAGATTCAAGTGAATGTCTCCATTTTAAGGTCTGGGCTGTCTCTGGATAGTGTTGTGAAGCAGGAGTTTTCCATTGCTGTTGCTTGTGGTATATTAACACATGTTGGATTCATTCGGTCAGACAAAATCTGAGCATTGAATCATACGCAACTAAGATTATTCAATAAACTCTGCTCTTTCTTTACCATCGTGACTTCGTCTCCTGCTTCTGCTCCTCTCTGGCTTTCTCAGTCAACTCCTGTATTAATAGTAGACTGTTAATTCAGTTGAATACTGGTTAACAGGTTTGGAAACTCTGCTGACTTGTCCAGATACCTGGAGAAACTGACATTTCCAGATAGAATCTGGCATCCGTGGCTGGATCTTATTTATCCAGTGTGGAGCTGGTGATCTAACACTAGTTTCCAACAGTTTGATGCTTTCACATAACATAGGAAGGGAAAGTCTGCTTAAATCTCTACACATTTATTAGCCTGCACAAGAGCAGTGTGTTGCTGGATCAACCAAAGCACAAGAGCAGCGGAGTGCGCTGTTGACTAGCTTGCTTTTGAACAAAGGCGCATTTCAATTTTCAGACACAAGAGTGATTATAAAACACAAATACTTTGTTTTAGCTAAGCTTTCTTGAACATCAGCACATCATGGGAGAATCAGACACTGGTTTCAAAACAACCTCTGTCTTTAAAGCATTAGGCTACAGAACAGGACGACGATTTGTGGTGCACACAAACATTTTGGGTTTCAGGAGACATTCATTATTTTTCCACCACACAAGTAAATAGATTCTGCTAGAACAGACAAGCATTAAGGCAAACTATAGGCGCTAACACAGTGAGAAAAATCAGTCTGAATTATCTACCACCATATTACTAACTCTAAATAGAAATGAACAGACATCAGTTTAAAAGATGATGACTTATGCTGCTGATGATTCGACTTTTAAAGCTTGTTAATAACGGTAGGACGGCACCCCTTTCAACATTCGGACAAATAAAAATTAAGTTCAAGTACCAAAACTCATGAAGAGCTTAGAGCTTCAAAACATCAGTACTTCAGCCTCATTATTGAAGAGTAATGAATAAACACAAACCTATGAGTTCTTCAGTCTCTTCCTGTTTAATTCTGCAGGGTTCTGGATCACTCATCTTCTCACTGTCCTTCAATAAACTCTGTCTTTGCAGATTTCTCTTCTTCCTGATGGTCTGATGCTCGTCTTCACTTGTAGACTGATGGGAATACTCCAGTATTTAGGACGACGTTCGGAAGAACTCTGAAAATTGAACTGACACTGTTTCTATTTACTATGATCTTTTATGTGAAGCTGCTTTGACACAATCTACATTGTAAAAGCGCTATACAAATAAAGGTGATTTCAATTGAAGGAAACTGGTCAACAAAATAATTAAACTACGATAGTCTAATTAGTTTGAGGTATAAATAGTAACTATTGACATAAAACTTAATGTTTTTAGTCTCAAATGTCACATTTTGACACATTAACAGATCTTAATTCGCGATATTACCCCAAACGTTAACAACCAAACACAAACACTGAGCTCATATTGTCCTCTCAGAGCTCCTCTCTGGCTGCTGTATTGTTTTGGTCAGCAGACACACAGATAGAGGTGAACTCAATGCAGAAACTAGTCGCAGATTGTCGCTTTAATAAACTGTAAAGTGTGTTTTATTGTTGTGTAAACACGAGAAAAGGCGTCAACGACTCACCTCAGCTCTGAAGACTCGATGCTGAATGAACGCGTCAGTGCCGACGTCATCGCTGCGAGGCGGGAGCAAATGGGACCGTGAAAAAGCGCCAAACTAATAACGGTTTACAAAACAATTGCAAATGTAGACAAATGAAATCATCTTAAGCGAACATTTTTGTGAATTTTAGTCTGCTGGTTTGGTTCATGTGCCTCTTTAGTGATGTAAATATGCTTTTAGCAATGTGTGAGGCAAAAAACTACCATCATTAAACAAACGCTTTTAACAAAGTATTAAAAGATGATTAACTAAAGGTAACATTTCAAAACGGACTACCTGAAACTAATAAAATTATGTATCATATCATGTAATTGGTATCAGGTTTAAGAGATAACAAACAGGTTAAATAAATCTTATTTCTTAAAAGTGAGTTACTGTTATCTAAACAGGCACAATTTGTAGGCCTATCTGCAGAAAATCCTCTAAATGAAAGAATAAAGATGATGAATATTCATTTAGGAAATTCTACATTACTCAAGATTTGTATTTTGATAAATTCTGAATATAAAAATAGCTGAAATATGGGTGTAATATATCGCAGTGTGTGAATCCGCAATAGTCACATCACAGGATCTACAATGTCGAGTTCATTCATTCATTTTCCTTCGGCTTACTTCAGGGGTCACCAATCTCGGTCCTGGAGGGCCGGTGTCCCTCCAGGGTTTAGCTCCAACTTGCCACAACACACCTGCTTGGATGTTTCAAGTATACCTAGTAAAAATTTGATCAGCTTGTTCAGGTGTGTTTGATTACGGTTGGAGCTAAAAATCTGCAGGACACCGACCCTCAAGGAACAAGTTTGGTGACCCCTGGCTTAGTTCCTTTATTCATCAGGGGTCACCACAGCGGAATTAACCACCAAGTCTTTCAGCATATGTTTTACACAGCGGATGCCCTTCCAGCTGCAACCCAGTCCTGGGAAACACCTATACAGACTCAAACACTACGGTCAATTTAGTTTATTCAATTCACCTATAGCGCATGTGTTTGGACTGTGGGGGAATCCGAAGCACCCGTAGGAAACCCATGTCAACACTGGAAGACCATGCAAACTTCACACAGAAATGCCAACTGACCCAACCAGGACTCAACCCGGCGACCTTCTTGCTGTGAGGTGACAGTGCTGACCACTGAGCCACCATGTCACCCTGCAATGTCAAGCTGTGCTCCTAATTATAATTAAGAGTTTAAACAGAAAACAGTTCAGAAACACAAGCATAGTTTAATCCTAACAGAGCGAATTATTTTTTTTAAGGCAAGAGTAGATGAGACAAGTATGGGTGTTGTTAAATAGTTTTAGGACACCTTTGATTAAAGGTTTTGATCTGCTTTAAATGTTGACCACTGTAAACAATGTTCTCTTACATCTGATTATTACATTTCTGTACCTCAATACTGTTAAACTCTCCAGAAAACTCTTAATAACTGTTTATTTCATTAGTATCTTTGCTCTTGTGTTAATTTATGTTTGTAATTTGTTTGTATGTTATGTAGATGCACTCCTTGTCGATGAAGAACTCTTACCAAATAGAGATGTTTAACTCACATCCCAAAACATATCGCAGAAATACAGAATATTACAATGTCAGTTTTTTCCAGTATCGTGCAGCTCTAACATGCATGACTGAGTAATGGTGGCGTGACAAACCTTTTCAGGAGTGTCCTCTAAATGTATCCACAAACTCCTCATGTTTTTAATATACAATTAAATTCATTCATTCAGCAACTTCACATGCTGATCTCTTCTTCACCACGGTTTCATCATGACAGAACTGTTGTTGGAAATAATAGTACAAAGGCGAGCGCGTCACATAGAAAAGCCTCCACAACTCTTATAAATCAGGCATAAAGAGAAAGGTATAAAATAATCATTCAACTAATGACGACTGTAGAAAGCAAACGCTAAATCCTGGACATTTCAGGAAATGTAGAAATCAATGCAGGTGCATTTGACTCCTCAAAAATAGACATGTGCAGGAAAATATGTACATATGCTAAACTATCAAATCTGATGTTGGTGAAAACAGAATGGAGTTTTCTGGGAGGTAAATTTTGATGATGTGTAAACATCTTTACCAACCGATAACTCGACTAAGGCCTCTCCACTGCATGAACTCTAAGATGGCTCTTCACCTCTGAAGACCTCAAGAATGTTTTGCCGCACTGATCACATTTGTGTGTTTTCTCTCCAGTGTGGATCAGCATGTGTGATTTAAGGTTTGATAATTGTGTAAAACTCTTCCAACACTCAGTACATGTGTACGGTTTCTCTCCAGTGTGAATCCTTTCATGTGCTTTCCGGCATTCTGACCTAGCAAATCTCTTGTCGCAGTGTGAACACTTGTACGGTTTCTCTCCAGTGTGAACCACTTGGTGCCTTTTCAAATGCCCAACACTAATAAAAGTTTTCTCACACTCAAAGCAGGCAAACTCTTTCACACCAGTGTGGATCTGTTCATGTTTTCTTAAACATTTTTTAAATGTAAAACTCTTTCCGCATAACAAACATGAATAAGGCCTCTCGTTGGTATGAATTCTAAGATGAGCCTTCAGGTCTGCACGCCTCAAGAATGCCTTGCCGCATTGATCACACGTGTGTGTTCTCTCTCCAGTGTGGATCACCACGTGTTCATTAAGTTTTGATGAATATCTGAAGCTCTTCCCACACTGAGTACATGAGTACGGTCTCTCTCTAGTGTGAGTCCGCTCATGTGCTTTCAGGATTTGTAAAAGACCAAATCTCTTGTCGCAGTGTGAACACTTGTATGGTTTCTCTCCACTGTGAGTCCTCTGGTGTCGGTTTAAGTCTCCAACTCTGATAAAAGTCTTCTCACACTCAATGCAGGCATGCTTTTTCACACCTATGTGGATCATCTGGTGTCGGTTAAAGTCCCCAACTCTAATACAACTCTTTCCACACTCAGAGCAGGAATAAGGCTTCTCGTTTGTATGACGTCTAAGATGGATCTTCAGCTCTGAACGCCTTGAAAATGTTTTGCCGCATCTATCACACGTGTATGGTTTCTCTTCAGTGTGAATCATCTGATGTTGTCTTAAGTTTGACTGAAATTTAAAACTCTTCCCACACTGAGTACATGTGTACGGTTTCTCTTCAGTGTGAATCGTCTGATGTTGTCTTAACTTTGACTGAAATTTAAAACTCTTTCCACACAAAGAGCATGGATTGGCCTCCTTGGCTTCAGTCAACTCTTCGCTCTCCTCCTGTTTCACAACCAGGTCTGAAAATACATTAGGAAAAGTTACATTAGGAGAGAAATGTGAAGTAATGATCAATCAATGATCTACTAATTGTCAACAACTCTTTTAATCGATGGTCAATTATGTCATGCTTTCGAGTCAGTCTCTTGACACGATGTGGGGGAACTACATAATGTAGATCAGAGTTTCCCAACCCTATTCCTGAAGGCACACCAACAGTACACATTTTCATTCTCTCCCTAATCAAACACACCTGAAACAACTCATCAGAACATTGGAAGAGACTCCAAAACCTGAAGTTAATGGGTCAGATGAGGGAGACATCCAAAACATGAACTGTTGGTGTGCCTCCAAGAACAGGGTTGGGAAACACTGATGTAGATAATAATAAAACAGAACATAATACTGAACACATTATCGCTTCTAACCTCTGTCTATACTAATTACGGCGCTCAACAAACACCTTATTCTTACTTGTATTCTCATATACAAATTACAAATCTTTATATACAAATTACCAAAGATTCTGTACAAATCTTCATCTGCATAACCCAGTGTTTCCCAACCCTGTTCCTGGAGGCACACCAACAGTTCATGTTTTGGATGTCTCCCTTATCTGACCTATTAACTTCAGGTTTTGGAGTCTCTTCCAATGTTCTGATGAGTTGTTTCAGGTGTGTTTGATTAGGGAGAGAATGAAAATGTGTACTGTTGGTGTGCCTTCAGGAATAGGGTTGGGAAACTCTGGCATAACCTATGGCACACTGCATGGATACGTTGGATTCTCCATGTTTGAATGCTGAAGAAGGTTCGCAAAGTTATTAATAATATCACAGCATATTTGATGTCATGCTTGCATTTGGTGCCTACGTGTTTATGTTGTCCAAAATGATAAGACGTAAGCAGTGAAATCAGACATCACGGCTCAACAATAAGGACTGCCCAATGTACCGGGGCCAGTGTGAGAGACGCTCGGGACAGCAGTCAAGATCGTTACTGGCTCGATTGGGCCAGCACTGCCTTGTCACTAAAGTTTAATTGGCCTGCGACAGTGCGACTATTTGTCACTTGCGTGCAAATACAGTCTTAGAATCGAGAAACAGTTTGTTCTTTTAAGCCATTAAATGCTACCTTCTTTGTGATGTCGTAAACATTGTATTACTTTTCAGTTGCTCTTGTCTGATTGGATGTTTTGAGCACGTTATTTTTGTCTGTAACTTGATAACAACCAACACACCGAAGAGACAGCAACATGGTAGAACATCAAATTATGAGGCTAGTAACATGGAAGCAGACATTTATGTGGGTACAACACGTCGAAAAAAAATCAAGCGGGGTTTTGCACAGTTTGGCGTCAGTTTGGCAAAGCAGCCACCTTTTGTTAATTAATTTAGAACTGCAATACAATACCTGCATGTTTTCAATACTGCTCTTTTTGTTTTCATAACACTGAGTTTATTAATACATTAAACACATTAAATTCTAAATTCACAGACGTTGTTTTTGATGCATTATTTAAAATATGTGGCTAAGAAGCAGCCATTAACTTTTTTTGTTTTGTTTTTTGGCGGGAACAGTGATAACTCACACCTGCTTAATAGTCTTGAACACCTTGATTAGTTGGATCAGCTGTGTTTGATTAGGGCTGGAGCATAAAATGTCCAGAGCTGCGGCTCTCCAGACCTATGATCTACGGCATACCTGCCAACACTGCCAAAATTTGTACTTTGGAACTTTCCAATGTAAAGTACGGTAGCATAAACTGTTCATTTCTGACTATTCTCCTGTGGAGATATTTCATTTTAGTTTACCCAGATCAGCTGACTGCATTGAGAAGAAACATGTGACGCCAGTGTATGAAGTTAATGATGCTTTTAAGTGTAATTATTGCTGTTATTAAAGTCAAAAGTGATTGTAGGGTTCCTTAACAACCTCAGCAAATCATTGAATGGGCCTGATATCATGAAGGAAACCATGGCATTAGTGTATTGATACACGCCTAACATTCGAAAGAACGAACTTGAGTTTGCAACAAATGAGATATGTAAACAACCCATGTGGCTTTCTTCTTCTTGCAAGAATGAGTTGCACTTACACTTAAGGCTGATTTATACCTCTGCATCAAGTGCACGCGTGTGCATCGACACAGTCTGTGAGTGCTCGCATAGCCCTCGCTGAGGCTGCCACGCGTAATTACACATCACAATGACGAATAGAGCAAGCTCTGTGATTGGTAGCGCTGACGAGTAGGGGTGGGGTTTGATAGCCGTGCGAGCCCGATGAAGCGAGTGTTTACAAGTTTTGAGTGCCGTAGTAGCTCTAGATGGAAAGTTTTGTTTTGTGTTTACCTTATGATTAAAGTTGTAGCATGTGTGCGGGTTCCCACCTCTGAATGAGCGAGTTTGAGCCACTAGGACATTAAGGTAGCGTTCAGAAAAAACAAAACACTCGTGAAGAAACTCGACACAGAGGAACATTAAAACCTACTGCCAGCTAGAGTTTCAGAAGTGTTATTGCAGAGCAACACAAACAGCGCGCAGAAATATAAATGCACGGCAACGCACAAGGCATGCGCCGTAGGTCACGCTGATCACTCGACGTTAAAGTATAAACCAGCCTTTATGCATTTACCAGACGCTTTTATCCAAACCGAGTTACACCCGTGAACACACACCCAGAGCAGTGGGCTGCCTTGGTTCGGTGCCTTGCTCAATGCAATCACCTCAGCCGATGTACTGAGGTGGATATTTATTCACTCTCCCTACCAACATTATTGCTGGTACCTAGACTAAAACCTGCAACCTTTGGGTCCCAGGTCCAACTCTCTTACCATTAGGCGGTCAACTAACTTGCAACTTACTGTTGTACACCACGCTTACAAAGTATTGGTACTCTTGTCAGTGGAAACAAAAGCTGGTCAGGGTGACCCATACCGAATCATAATGCAATGTGTATTTATAAAGCGCATATTTCGTGTCTGGCCATACACCCAAAGCGCTTCACAATCATGAGTGAAGGGTTTCTCCAGCACACACTTGGATGACGCAATTGATGGAGTGGAAAGAAAGTGATACAATCAATTCGGTGGCTGGGGATGATTGGGAGGCCATGATAGGTAAGCAGGGTTTTTGCAGATATCATAATGTCAAATTTAAGACTTTAAGAACATTAAGTATTAAATTGAGACCAATAAATCAAATCAGAACTCAAATCAAACACGGCTCCGTGCAAACTGTACACCCGAAATTATGTCACGCGCACACAAAGCGAACCTCCGCAAACACAGCGATGACATCACATTCGCCGTGCGCACTGAGTTCAATAACAGAAAGCTGATTGGCTATTGCATGTTGGTCTCATTTGTAGTTGTAATACCACAAATTACACTTGGACTGCAACACCACGAAAACCAAGCAACAGCAACAAAAAATCATTTAAATGAGCATTCGATGTAGCGTTACATGGACATCAGAAAAATAAGACCTGTGTAAAAATATTTAAGACCTAGAACAGCGAATTCTAGACTTTTTAAGTCCTAAAATTTCGATTTGTAAATTTTAGACTTTTTAAAACCCCGCGGGAACCCTGGTAAGGGCCGGTGAAGGGAATTTGGACAGGACACTGGGGTTACACCCTACGCTTTACCAGTAGTGCCATAGGAGATTTAATAACCAGAGAGTCAGGACCTCGGTTTAACATCTCATCCGAAAGACGGTGCTCACTGACAGTATAGCGCCCCCTTCACTATACTGGGGCATTAGGACTCACACAGACCACAGATTGAGCATCCCCCGCTGGCTTCACTAACAACACTTCAAACAGAAACCTTGTTTCCCCATGTGGCTGAATCAATAGATGATCTACTTACTGTGATATTTTTTTCTGTGTCTTCGTAGAGAAGTTGATCGTGTGAAACTCTTCCCACAATCAGTGCAGTGGTACGGTTTCTCTCCGGTGTGAGTCTTTATATGACTCTTCAGAGTGTGTTTGTTCTTGAAACTCTTTCCACACTGAGTGCAGGTCAAACCTTTTACAGCTGGTATTTCCATTAAAATACTGTGTTCAGTCTCTGATTGAGTGTTTTCTTCACTTTTGACATGATGTTTCTCCTCATCTTCACTCTCCTCCTTCACCATCACACCTGAAAATAATTAAATAATTGAATTTTAAGAGGCTAGTTTTGAACAGTTTGATGCTATATCAGGGCTCAATAATGTGAGTATTTCACTTATATTTACAACATAATATAGATGTGTGCAAACTGTAAATATATAAACTACTATATATATAAACTATAATATATATATATATATATTATATAATATTATATATAATAAATATATAAACTACTACTTGCAATACTGAAGTACAAAGAATGTTCACTACTTTAGTACTTCCACTTAAGTATGGTGCTTAAAGAGCACTTCAACTTCTACACAAGTCACTTTTTTGATAGAGCACTTGCACTTTTATTCAAGTCTGGGTCTCTAGTACTTTATACATCTCTGTTTGCGGTGCAACGGACTGCTCACTGCAGGCGTGCACATTTTCAGGGCTTAAGAGACTTTCATTATTTATCTGTTTTCATGACTTTAACTGGATTCTCCCAGAACAGACGAGCATAAAGGCGAACTACAGGCTGTAACACAGTAAGGACGGTTAAATTGGGAGACTCTTGTAAATTATTATTACAAATTTTATTATTGTAATAACGCTTGATATGAACTGTAAGGCGCTACTTTTAATGTTTGGGCAAATAAAAAGTTCAAGGACCAAAACTTATGAAGAGCTGAAAGCTTTACTGTTGATGAGCCTCATTATTGAAGAGTGATGAATAAACACAAACCTATTAGTTCTTCAGTCTCTTCCTGTTTAATTCTGCAGGGTTCTGGATCACTCATCTTCTCACTGTCCTTCAATTAACTCTGTCTTTGCAGATTTCTCTTCTTCCTGATGGTCTGATGCTCGTCTTCACTTGTAGACTGATGGGAATATTCCAGTATTTACAGCTGAACTGAAGGAGGACGAGCTGCAAAAGAAGATACAGAAAAATCTGCTTTATTTACACCAGTCGATGAAATAATTATATTATAATAACTGTATTAGTTTAATTAGGTAAAAACAGAAACTACTGACATTAAACTTAATGTTTTAAGTGTCAAACTCAATATTTTGCGACATTATTACCCCAAACGTTAACAACCAGAGCTCATATTTCCCTCTCAGAACTCCTCTGTGCCTGCTGTATTGTTTTGGTCAGCAGACACACAGATACAGGTGAACTCAGTGCAAAAACTAGTCGCAGATTGTCGCTTTAATAAACTGTAAAGTGTGTTTTATTGTTGTGTAAACACGAGAAAAAGCGTCAACGACTCACCTCAGCTCTGAAGACTCGACGCTGAATGAACGCGTCAGCGCTGACGTCATCACGACATCTTACGTTTTCTTTACGCATCCGAGTCATACTAAGCTTAACATTGATTAATCCATGTGTGATATAATTTAGTTACTTTTCTCATGACAAACATAACATTGAATTCAAAGGCAATTTATTTGAGTAAATATTATTTTCATCATTAAATATTGATTTTCATCATTACCCAGATTTTTTTGGTGACTTATATTGCTTAATTACTATTTTACAAAATGTTTACAGCAAAACAAGTGTTAAAACTGAAATTTTATAAGGCTTTTGTACATATTATTTGATAGTTTGCCTCTGTACCCTGTTTTTTGTAATATCTTTTTTAATATTATTATTATTTATTCTTGTTTATGATTATACTTGATGCCATCCACTGTTATGGTTAATATGATTGTATTGTTAAAACACTATTGGGGGGAAAAAACACAGATGGCCCTAATGCAGGTCTGTGTCTGCTCAGAATTCAGTGTAAAGACGTGATGCCTCATTAAACAGGAACAGTAAATGCACATTTTTGTGAATTTATGCTTGTATAGGTTTGGTGCAGAAGTCCTTAAGAGGCCATGCATTAAAATAATTATTCCCTCTTATTTTGTCATGATCTCGATTAGATTAATTAGTCCCCTATATTAATCAGGGGTCGCCACAGCGGAATGAACCGCCAACTTATCCAGCATGTTTTACGCAGCGGATGCCCTTCCAGCTGCAACCCATCACTGGGAAACATCCACACACACTCATTCAAACACACTACAGACAATTTAACTTACAATTCACCTTTACCGTGTGTTTTTGGACTGTGGCGGAGCATGATACATGGTGCTCATGTTAGCGGGTGTGAAATCATCCTCAGATTAACAGTCTGAGATGCAACTTCACATAACTCACTCAGCAACGTCTTTAAAGGTGTAAAATAAAGATGCATCAATATTCTAACATGAGCTGTCAGCAAAACATATAGCAAATCAGTAGGACAGGTGGACTTTGTTCTGAGATTCATTCATTATTCTGGCAAGGTTGTGTTGTTTTCGGGAGTATCCACTGTTACGTTCCTACAAAAATCTAGAGGTAAAACTAAAATAAATAGGAACGAACAAATGCAGAGGGGAGAGTACTGCTTCCAGAGCCAGAATCATCAGACAACACAATCTTTGTCAAATTTCTAATCGCCATCAGGCAATCGTTAGTTTATTAATGTAATAATATGTATACTATCCTCTCATAACTTTAGCTATGTTGTGGTTTGGGATGAAGTGACACGCAGTGAAATATTTCGCCGAACAGATCCGCCACTTTTGACGCTCATAAACGACAATAAAGTCCTCGTCCTGCAGGAATTAGGAGGTTTGCTGAAGGTGCAGCTGTCGTGCAGTTAGGGGTTTGTGTCTTTAATAAACTATGACAGTTTGTGTTCACTGAACAGTAAGAATAATTAAAAAATCTATATGAAACAGTCCCTTAAAAGTCACGCCTCGTCTTCAGATTTGGGCTCAGGCATGCTTTGCACTCACACTAGCATAGCACCTGAGCCTAAGTGAACCGCGCTCTGGCACACCTCTTCCAACCGGGCCAGGGTCGGCCAAATGAACCGCGCCTGAGCCCGATTTAGAGCACTCACACTTCTCATAACGATCCGGGAAACAGGCCTGGGCATGGTTCAGATAGCATAGTGTGAGTGCGCCCTGAAGAGGCAAACCATCAGCTCGTCTGCTTCAATGACAATGGACCCCCCCCCCCAAGAAAAAAACCTTCTTTTTGCACAAATCACAGGGGTCACCCCCTTAAGCTCGAAAAATACGGAAATCTGAATCACATCCCTGAATATAGAAACCAAAATTGAAAAAATCACGGGATGTAAGACCACAAATAAAAAAATAGACAGTTACTGTTTTGAAGGATGTCTTTCTTGTATCTTCATGACCAAAATGACTCGGTCCTGGAGGGCCGGTGTCCTGCAGTTTTAGCTCCAACTTGCCTCAACACAAGACTAGAAAGAGCTTGATAAGCTAGCCCAGCTGTGTCTGATTGGGGTTGGAACTAAACTTTGCAGAACACCGGCCCTCCAGGACCGAGTTTGGACATGCCTGGTCTAAAAGCTTTTAATGCCAGTTGAAAAAAAAACAGTGCATATTCCATACAAAGTAGGAAGCTGATTGGTCAGTTCTTGTCATGTGACTCGCAGTGCGATTGCGGCATTCTCTCCAGTGTGGATCTTCATGTGTTTATGAATGTATGAAACCCGAGTAAAGCTCTTCCCACACCGAGTACATGTGTACGGTCTCTCTCCAGTGTGAGTCCGCTCATGTGTTTTCAGGATTTGTAACAGACTGAATCTCCTGTCGCAGTGTGAACACTTGTACGGTTTCTCTTCAGTGTGAATCACCTGATGTTGTTTTAAGTCTCCAACTCTACTAAACGACTTCCCACACGTAGAACATGAATACGGCTTTACATTTGTATGAATTTTAAGATGGCTCTTCAGCTCTGAAGACCTCAAGAATGCTTTGCCGCATTGATCACACTTGTGTGTTTTCTCTCCGGTGTGGATCAGCTTGTGTTTATAAAGATGCGAAAATTGTGTGAAACTCCTCCCACACTCAGCACATGTGTACGGTCTCTCTCCAGTGTGAATCCTCTCATGTGCTTTCCGGCATTCTGACCTACGAAATCTCTTGTCGCAGTGTGAACACTTGTACGGTTTCTCTCCAGTGTGAATCCTCTGGTGGCTTTTCAGTTTTCCAGCTGTAATGAAAGTCTTCTCGCATTTAAGGCACACATGCTCTCTCACACCAGTGTGGATCAGTTCATGTTCTCTTAGGTTATGTTTATATGTAAATCTCTTTCTACATATTGAACATGAATAAGGCTTCTCGTTTGAATGACTTGTAAGATGTTTCTTCAGCTCTGAAGGCCTGAGAAATGCTTTGCCGCATTGATCACATGTGTGGGTTTTCTCTCCAGAGTGAATCAGCATGTGTGAATTAAGGTTTGATAACTGTGCGAAACTCTTCCCACACTCAACACATGCGTGTGGTTTCTTTCCAGTGTGAGTCATCTGATGTAGTCTTAAATGCGACTGATAATCAAACCTCTTTCCACACAAAGAGCATGGATGGGCCTTCATGGCTTCGCTCTCCTCCTCCTTCACCATGAGGTCTGTAAATTGAAAAAATAAATAAATAAATTGCATTATAAGAGAAATGTGAAGTAGGTATGCAAATTATTAATCAATGATCGATTCACTGTCAATGAGTACGTTTACATGGACACCAATAATCTGATTTTAATGCGATTAAGACAATACTCTGATTAAGAGTCTACCATGTAAACAACAATTTTTGATTAATCAGATTAAGGTCATAATCGAACTAAAGAGAAATCGAATTAAGACATATGGAGTATGCTGATTATAGTCGCATTATTGACTGCATAAGTATATAAGTGCATTACAGACATGTAAACACCTTAAACTATTACCGTCATGCAGGACTTTGCGCCACGATTTGCGACAGGATAGTCCAAACACACACACAGTGACACTATTCTTTGCACCTACCGAGACCACAGACCCCTTCATCGTGAAATGCGGAGGTTTTTTTTTCTTCCATTCAGCGTGCGATATGAACTTCTATTAAAACTACACTCTTTCAGCAGTTCATAGTTGCATCCAATATCTCGTTTGTTATGGGGGGCATGCATGAAATGATACCAAATGAAAGTGAAAGTGCCAAACTGCAGTTAAAGTCGACAAATTAAAAATGAAACACCCGAAATTACATAAAACTCTGGAGGAAATGTGGATAGCGCGCTGATGCAATGACGTTAATCGAATTATGTGCTCCAACATGTAAAATGGGATCATGAAAGGAACATTCAAATAAGAACTCATGTAAACACCTTAATCTTATTATTGTTTTAATTCGATTAAGGCAAATAATTCGATTACTGATGTCCATGTAAACGTAGTCAGTTGACTCTTTTAATGTGAGGTCAGTAGGCTTGCCACGATAGACGGTGTTGACGGTGTTACCGGTTTTAAGACGCAACACCGGTGACACCGTCACCACATTTGTTTTTTGTTTTTTTTAAGTATTCGTTTTTTTATTAAATATTTATTTGAATTAAATGGAAAATATAATTCTAAATAATTTACTTAAGACGAGAGTACGCACTATAATTAAAATCTGAACATAGCTACAATGCGTCTTATTTTCATTTATCACGTGAGGAGAACGAGTCGTCAAATTTACAGAAAGAGAATGGCGGACCATTTAGTGTCAAAACGCAAGCGCCTGTTTGGCAATGTTTTGGGATTAAACCAAATGCAGTAAGAGAAGCTGAAAACGTTAATGAGGCAATCTGCAAACTTTGCCTGACAAAGGTGGCAGCATCGGGAGGAAACACAACTAACTTATACACACACCTTCAACGGACCTACTTTATGTTTATGGGTGGGTCGCGGGTAGATAAGATCAATAGCCATAAATACGCAACACATACTCTCATTTTAAAAATCACGCAACCATCATCTCACAATGTTTAATAATAAATAATCGTATTTTTTATTAAAACGAGTGATTTAGCAATGCCGCACCATTAATAAGCCAACTGCAGAGAAACAAAGCAACGATCGCGGCAACCGCAGTGATCACTTTTTCCGAAGTTCAGCTCTTCTTTTTTGCACTTGATTATTATGCGTTTAATGTTAAAAAATCCATAATGAATAAGCCTACAAGAGTGTATCCTGTGTGTGTGTGCGTATTCTATCACTGAAGCCGCTCTCTTCAAAAACCGAAAGTTGCTTTGTCTGTCTGGCAATATTTCGGCCAATATTTAAAAAAATGCATTAAAGTAATTGTGACGTGCGGCCACACATCAAATCTGAGGTCTGATCTCATCTCTCTCTCTCGCTGTCATCCAAACCTTGATACAGATCACTAAAAGTACTAAGTACAAGCGTGAAAGCGAAAGATTGAAGCAGTGTACTGACGCTGTGACGCGTTACCTGATAGATTCAAAAGACTGAAGAGTCGTCAGATAGAGACAAGATTAATTAAATAAAAACTATAGTGAGACGCTATCCAGCGGTACATGCTTGATAAACTATGTGCGTTTTCAGCATCATAGTGTGGACACTGAGCTTTTCAGAAATGCTAGGTGAAACGCCAGTGTGAACGTGGATTGTTTGTGTTATAAAATGTAATTTTAAAACTAAGATATATTTGTGTTAAAGGGGCCCAAGTGTGTATTTTTCGCAGCGGGTTTGTGACGGGGGTAGGACGGAGGACCGCAATGCCGGCTCAGCATCGTGATGTCTATCGGCCATCGGCGATGGATGATGGTTTCGTCTATCGATCCA
Source organism: Danio aesculapii (assembly GCF_903798145.1). NCBI lineage: Eukaryota > Metazoa > Chordata > Actinopteri > Cypriniformes > Danionidae > Danio > Danio aesculapii. The sequence goes on along the minus strand of NC_079456.1, from coordinate 3,369,012 downwards.
ACCCTAGTACACCATGCTTACAAAATAATGGTACTGTTGGCAGTAGAAACAAAAACTGGTCAGGGTGAACCCATACTGAACTGCTCAATGGTAAAGAGGCATTAGTCTTTGACACTTTACGGATCTTATATAAACACAAACAGCTCGTCACACTCAAACGACAAAGGAAAACATGAAACTGCATTATGCGTCCCCTTTAAATACGTGTTATCAAGTCCACAATTATCCCTACTATTAACACCCCCAGGAAGTGCTGGACATTTAGATGATCTACTTACTGTGATACTTTTTTCTGTGTCTTCGTAGAGAAGATAAACCTGCGAAACTCTTCCCACAATCAGTGCAGTGATACGGTTTCTCTCCAGTGTGAGTCTTTATATGACTCTTCAGAGTGTGTTTGTTCTTGAAACTCTTTCCACACTGAGTGCAGGTCAAACCTTTTACAGCTGGTATTTTTATTAAAATACTGTGTTCAGTCTCTGATTGAGTGTTTTCTTCACTTTTGACATGATGTTTCTCCTCATCTTCACTCTCCTCCTTCACCATCACACCTAAAATTAGGTAAATAAGTTCATTTTAAAGATGCTAGTTTTGAACAGTTTGATGATTTATCAGGGCTCAACAGTGTGAGCATTTCACTAACATTTACAACTAAAAATAGATGTGTGCCAACTGCAAAATAGCATGCTTAAATCTCCACACACGTATTAGCCTGCACAAGAGCAGTGTGTTGCTAAATCGACCAAAGCACAAGAGCAGCGGAGTGCGCGGTCGACTAGCTTGCTTTTGAACAGAGTAGCATTTCCATTTTCAGACACAAGAGTCTGATTATAAAACACAAATACTTTGTTTTGAAACCAGTGTCTGATTCTTTTATGATATGCTGATGTTCAAGTAAGCTTAGCTAGAACAATCAACCCTTGTGGTCAAAGCATTAGGCTACAAAACGCGCCGACAATTTGCAGTGCAACAAACTGCTCATTGCAGGCGTGCACAAACATATTCAGGGATCGAGAGACTCATTTTTCTGTTTTCATGATTTTAAGTGGATTCAGACGAGCATAAAGGTGAACTACAGGCGGTAACACAGTAAGGAGGGTTAGATTGAGACACTCTTTGTGCTCCATTTTAACGATCTAGGCGCAAAGTGTAAAGCGCATGGTGCAAAAGCATTAAAGGCATGTCCGAATCCACTTTGCTATTTTAAGGACGGAAAAATACGCTCTGCGCCTGGCGCATGGATGAACGGGATTGTGCTTATTCTCTTATTGGGTTCTGGCTGTGTTTTGAGCAAGCGGCAACCTCCCGCTCTCCCTCGGGAAGCCAATACGGAAGTAACTGAAACTGCAATTCATCAAAATTCCGCTAGTCCTGGCTCCATAATAGAGCAAATTGCAATTGAGCCCACTGTTAGAATGGCCAACTTTACAGCAGAAAAAAAGGTGTTTACAGCCTGGTACAAAGAACGATGTTGGTTCATATAGCTATTATTACCCTTCATGACAACTGTGAGGGGGGTGAATTTTTTTATAACTAATCCATTTCCTTTATATTAGGTTATTTTAAGTTTGCATAATTAGGGGCGTGGCCACTTGAGTGACAGCTAGGTCTCGCTGGTCGCCGTCACTTCACCTCAGCTGAATCCGGCAGATTAGCCACTGATCTCGGCATATTCATCGTATTTTTGTTCTGTTTTATGTGGCTTTACACAGTCAGCTGCCTTTTGGACTTATTTCTTACAATTATCAGATGATATGGGATGCTGTGTGCACTTAATTGTGCTCACAAACCATTCATGTGGCCTCCGTTTCCCATGTCAGTAAAGTTATATACTTGTATACCATCTCTATAAATGTATTTGTTTTATTTAAGATCATTTATCATTTATATTTTTCTGTAGACCCGTAAAGCACTCCAGAATGTGACAGATTGATTAGCTGTAGGTTCTAGATCAGTCATCTAAAGCGTTATCATACAGTGTTATGCTGGAGTTCATCAATAATCCTGCATTTACTAACACACACTATATCTGAAGTGTTTGGAAGTAATCAGTGTTTTTCTCCTGTAGAAAAACGTCATAAGAGCAATGTTTAGTGGCTCAATATAATACTACAGTGTTTTTAAAAGTCTAAACACTTTATTGATATAGTGTACAGCCAAGCACATGTGGTCAGAACACAAACGAGTCGCAGGTAATGAAGTATTAAGCGTTTCTACCCAAGTAAAGCCTGTCTGCCAGGTCTAAGCAAAGTGCCAGCAGGTGTCTGTAGCTCTGCTCACTCTCCGCCTCTTTGCCCTTGTTTGGTATCCCGCCATGGGTGCGGTGACGCGCGAACAAAATGGCGACGGTTGGCCGCGCCTACTTGTAGCTTCTTTTGCACAGTTCTGAAACCTATGGGTGACGTCACGGATACTGCATCCATATATTTTACAGTCTATGGTTTTTTTACAGTTTATGGTCTCATCTCTCATTCCATTTAACAGTCAGATGTGTCGCACAGAGGCACAAAAAGGGGGTATGCAGTATATGCGTCGCATAGGGGCGCCACACATGGGGGGCGACATTGTGCCAAAACGATTTTCGAAATTATCCTTATTAAAAGTTTCAAATAACAAAAATAAATAAATATGTTTTGTTAAAAATGTTTTATTTTGCATTTTATGCGAGTATAATATTGTATTTTATTAAATAAAAAATTATACCATGAGTTGCATACGTTGGCACACACGTTTTAATTCAAAATCATTTAACACAATAACATGCAGTCACACAGCCAAGTTTAAGTGCTCATGTAGACGTAACTGTTTAGATTTTTTACACTTTTATCAAAATTAACTGTCAAATCATACATACAGTCCAATTTGAACTTGAACCCGCATACCCCTCAGTAAATGTGTAGTTGCGCCCCTGGTGTCGCATCATGGTGCATTTGTTATTTACAAGGTGGACTTTGTATGTGGAAAAACTGAACGCTTTACTAGCGAGAAAAAAGTTAAACAGAGCATCTGCAGCACGTGGATAAAGAACGAGCCTCCTCTATTCGGCCTCTTAACTTTTTCTTTCGTTTTACTCTTTAATTTCGTGGATAAGGAAACAGTGTTGTACGCACTCCACTGAAGTTATTAATGAAGTTGCACCTCATTCACAATAGAGCGCACTGATTGGTTCAAACCCAGTCTTTCTCACGAATTAATGATGAAAAATCAAAAACATCACGCTGTACTCGCCAGTACAGACATCCAATCTCCACGCTTAAATTTGCACAAGGCTCTCATCGCTGTGACGTAGCTTCAAAATTTATTTTCAAACTGGAGAACGAATTTGCTCGAAATAACGCAAAAACACCAATTTTCACTTTTTAGTGAAATACATGTGTCCCAATATGTGTTTTTAGCAACACGTACACATACATGACTGTCAAACATCTCAATACAAATTTTTGTGACCCTTTAAAAGGTAATGGCTTTGCTGTTGATGATATAACTTTTAAAGTTTGATATGAACTGTAGTTAAGGCGCTCCTTTTAATATTTGGGCAAATAAAAGTAAGTTTCAAGTACCAAAACTGATGAAGAGCTGAAGCTTCACACCTCACTGTGTTCAGCCTCAATATTGAAAGAGTAATGAATAAACCACAAACCTATTAGTTCTTCAGTCTCTTCCTGTTTAATTCTGCAGGGTTCTGGATCACTCATCTTCTCACTGTCCTTCAATAAACTCTGTCTTTGCAGATTTCTCTTCTTCCTGATGGTCTGATGCTCGTCTTCACCTGTAGACTGGTGGGAATACTCCAGTATTTACAGCTGACCTCAAGGAGAACAACCTTCAACTGAAGAAATAAAAATCTGCTTAATTTACACTTAATAGATAATATAGAGGAATAAAGCGGGCGGTTCATTCTGCTGTGGCGACCCTGGATTAATAAAGGGACTAAACCGAAGAGAAAATGGATGAATGAATGAAGCGGATATCAGCAGCTCTGATAACATGATGATGAGCTTCAGACTATAAACATATACAGGCCTATATATTGCATACAAGTCTATATATAGTTTAAAAACCTAATAAGTATTCATACAAATACAGGAATCAGATAGCCAAAACATCTATGTGGTGTGTAAAATAACAACAAAACCACTGACAAATCATAAACTTTCAAAACTAATGAGCACCACAAATCAATAATTGAATGTTTTCAGTGTGAAACTGAATTTATCTGCTAAATTAAATTCTCAATAAATACACAGATCACGGTTTGCAATGTTATTACTCCAAACGTTAAAAAACGTACAATTATTAAGAAACACAAACACTGAGCTCACATTATCCTCTCAGAGCTCCTCTCTGTCTGCTGTACTGTTTTGGTCAGCAGACACACAGATAGAGGTGAACTCAATACAGAAACTAGTCGCAGATTGTCGCTTTAGTAAACTGTAAAGTGTGTTTTATTGTTGTGTAAACACGAGAAAAAGCGTCAACTACTCACCTCAGCTCTGAAGACTCGACGCTGAATGAGCGCGTCAGTGCTGACGTCATCAAGGCGAAGCGGGGCGCGAAGGCAGATCAAACAAAAACGCGCCAAAATACAATACTACCGACAAGCCAAAGAAAAAAAACATCTTAATCTCAATTATGTGTGAGGTGAAAAAACTGTTTACTAGGCACACTGGCACTACCCGAATTCTATAACTACCATTGAGGGTCATTTTGAGCATTCTCTTATGAGATGTCATAGTCACTTATTTACATTCAAAGCTTCTATTAAGATATTAAAAATAAGCGTTTGAACGTCATATTTAATGAAGTAATTACACACACACAAAGTAATGCAGCCTATAAACGTGTAGTTGGGCTGCTGTAAAAACAGCTTAAACCAGCCTAGGATTATTAGCTGGTTGACCAGCCTGATTTCAGAGAGATTTTGGCTATTTCCAGCCTGGTCTTAGCTGGTCAGGCTTGAAAATGGCCAGCTAAAACCAGCTTGACCAGCCTGGTTTAAGCTGAACATAGCTGGTTTTGGCTGGGCTGCCAGCCTGGTTAGGTTGGTCTAGCTGGTTTTAGCTGGTAATCTTCCAGCCTGACCAGCACAGACCAAGCAGCAACATCCCTCTCCCTCGTGAAGCAAATACAAAAGTAACCAAAACTGCAATTCATCGAAATTCTGCAAGTCCTGGCTCCATAATAGAGCACATATCTATGACCCCCCTGTTAAAATGGCAGACTTTACAGCAGAAAAGAGGTGTTTACAGCCTGGTAAAAAAAACGATTTTGGTTCATATAGCTAATATTACCCTCCATGACAACTGTAAGTGTTTGAATTTTTTTTAGAACTCATCTGTTTCCTTTTTGTTAGGCTATATTAACTGTGCATAATTAAGGGTGTGGCTGCTTGAGTGACAGCTAGGACTCGCTGATCGCCGTCACCTCACCATTAGCTGCTGAACTCTGCATATATATAGTATCTTTTTGTTTTATGTGGCTTTACACAGTCAGTTGCCTTTAGAATTATTTCTTACAATTATCAGATAATATGGGATGCTGTGTGCATTTAATTGTTCTCACCATCTCACCATTCATGTGGTCTCCGTTTCCCAGGTGAGTGAAATTATATACTTGTATACCATCTCTATAACTGTATTTTTTTTATTTAAGATCATTTATCATTAATATTTTTCTTTAGAGCTGTAATAGACTCCAGAATCCGACAGATTGATTAGCTGTAGGCTCTACAACAGTCATCTGAAGCGTTGTCATACAGTGTTATGCATATATATATTTGGATGTATTTCGCATTTTCCTCCTGTTGAAAAACGTCATAAGACCAATGTTTAGTGGCTCAATGTATTACAACAGTGTTTTTAAAAGTCTAAACACTTTATTGATATAGTACACAACCAAGCACATATTGTCAGAACACAAACGAGTCGCAGGTAATTGTATTAAGTATTAAGCGATTCTTCCATAGGAAAGACAGTCTAAGCAAAATGCTAGCAGGGTCCGCTTACGTCCCGCCTCTTTGCCCCCGGTTGGTGCAATGATGCATGAACAAATTGGCGATGGTTGGCCATGCCTACTGGTAGCTTATTTTGGGTTCTTCTGAAACCTATGGGTGACGTCACGGATACTACGTCCATATCTTTTCCATTCTATGGCTAAAACCAGGCTGGACACAGCTGAAAACCTGCCTGGAAATAGTCAAAAGCCCTCTAAAACCAGGCTGGTCAGTCAGCTAAAACCAGCCAACCAGCCTATGCTGGTTTAAGCTGTTTTTTTCAGCATGGTGCGAAACACAGGTGTGCACACGTGAATATTTAATTTTCACTTTCTCAAGCAGTGAAAACTCTTCCGTGGTAATGAATATACTGTTTTGAAAGACATATCTGATGTAAAGTTATGTTTTTGCTATCAGAAAGTTATGTTTATGTTTGCAGTTAGTTGCTAGGCAACAGAGGCACGCTTATTCAAAGCAAAGAGCTTAGAATTACCAAGAGGCGACACTCAATATCGTTCCATTGCAACAGCAGTCCAGTATGATAGAATGAAACCAAAGATCCAAACTTGTTGTCAGACACAAAAATTCATCGGTGTCAGCAAAATAAAGTCTTTTAGCTTTTGTCCGGATAATATTGGCATTCAGCAAAAATGTTCTTTATCCTGCAGTCACTGATCCACAAAACTAAAGCAGACTCCATCCTTAAGGGTGTAGTACACCGGATGCACCGCGCACATGACAGTTGGAAGTATCGCACATAATTTAAAATGAAAGTATTGTGATGGCACTCTGTGGTGCAGCAAAAATGTGAACAGTGTCCTGAATTGTAGCTGGGCACCACAGAAAGACATCGACTTGCAGCACCGGTGTTCATACCCTGATATAAACCTATGTTTACAATTCTAAAACACATAAAGCTGCGTGGCGCTGTGTGTATCCAAGACCTTTACGATGGTCTTGCTGTGGACAGTTACAAGCCTTTTTGCCTCCTTGTTGAAACTCACTGCTAGTGATCTAAGATTTATGTTAATGTGGCAAGCTGAACACATTCTGTACTCTACAGGAGACACAGAGGAGATTTATTGACAGTGGTCTACAGCCAATCAGGACGCAGAACACAAGGCGCTGTAAACAAAGCATGACAACTTGCACAAAAGAATCTACAAGGTCACAAAAGGTGAAACGCATTATAGCGAGAAACCACTGTATTTCAGAAAAATTAGAAGTATTTTAGATATGTGTATTTTATATTAACAGAGTTATTGCAGTTATTGAGTAGCTGAGTCTGCTTATCAGGGGCCAGGTCGTGGGGGCAGCAGTCGTAGAAAAGAACTACAGACTTCCCTCTCCCCAGACACTTCCTCCAGCTCCTCCGGAGGAATCCCGAGGCATTCCAGTCCCTCCAGCATGTCCTGGGTCTTCCCCGAGGCCTCCTCTTGGTGGGACATGCTTGGAACAACTCCCTTGTTACGCATCCTGGAGGCATCTGAAATAGATGTCCGAGCCACCTCAGCTGCTTCTATCGATGTGGAGGAGCAGTGGCTCTACTCCGAGCTCCTCCTGGGTGACAGAGCTCCTCACCCTGTTTATAAGGGCTTGCCCTGCCACCCTGTGAAGGAAACTCATTTCGGCCGCTTGTATCTGAGATCTTGTCCTTTCGGTCATGACCCAAAGCTCATGACCATAGGTGAGAGTAGGAACATAGATTGACCGGTAAATCATAGCTACAGAAGGCCAACATGAATTGGAACCACTTAAAACTTTTGAGAATCTATCTAAAATTGTTAAGAGAATGGATTGCGATGCATGATATCCTCACAAAAAACTTAATGTATTGTGGATGAGATGCAAAGTATGTCATGATAGGCAATAGAAAAATCATTATGAAATTCTGGAGGCACTGAGCAACGTTCCTGATGGGGCTGAAGAGCATGAATAAGGCTTTTTCTTTGTATGAACTCTTAGATGAATCTTCAGCTCTGAAGCCCTCAAGAATGTTTTGCCGCAGTGATCACATTTGTGCGGTTTCTCTCCAGTGTGGATCAGCATGTGTTGATGAAGGTGTGATAATTGTCCAAAACTCTTCCCACACTGAGTACATGTGTACGGTCTCTCTCCAGTGTGAGTTATCTCATGTGTTTTTCAGGGATTGTGACCAACCAAATCCCTTGCCGCAGTGTGAACACTGGTAAGGTTCTCTCCAGTGTGAGTCCTCTGGTGTTGTTTCAAGTGTCCTTCTCTAATAAAGACCTCCCACACTCAAAGCACACAAACTCTCTCAGCCCAGTGTGAATCTTCTGATGGTCTTTTAAATTTGATTGATGTGCAAAACTCTTTCCACACTCAGAGCATGAATACGGCTTCTCCTTTGTATGAACTCTAAGATGGTCCTTTAGGTCTGAAGCCCTTGCAAATGTTTTGCCGCATGATCACAGTTGTTGTGTGTTTCTCTCCGGTGTGGATCAGCACGTGTTGATTAAATGGGATGATTGAGTGAAACTCTTTCCACATTCAAGACAAATGAATAACTTCTCTCCAGTGTGAATCCTCTGGTGTAGTCTTAAACCTGACTGATGTTTAAAACTCTTTCCACACACAAAACCACGGAATATGGTTTCTCCCTTTGTATGGATGTTTCCGGGTGGATCTTCTCAGCTTCACTCAGTTCTTCACTCTCCTCCTGCTTCACAATCTGGTCTGAAAATCAAGAGTAAAGAGAAAAAATTGATTTTATGAGAGTAAGATAAAGGACGCAAGGATTAATCATTTATCAATTAATTGCTGATGACCCTCTAGACCAGAGGTGCCCAACTCGGTCCTGGAGGGCCGGTGTCCCGCATATTTTAGTTCCAACCCCCAATTAAACCAGCTAATCAAGCTCTCTTTCTTAGGTATACTAGATACTTCCAGACAGGTGTGTTGAAGAAATTTGGATCTAAACTATGCAGGGACACCAGCCCTCCAGGACTGAGTTTGTAATAAGTCAAAGGATTTAGACTAGGGGTGTCCAAACTCAGTCCTGGAGGGCTGGTGTCCTCCATAGTTTAGATCTAACCCCAATCAGACACACCTGGCTAGTCAAGCTCTTAGTAGGCTTGCTAGAAATGTCCTGGCAGGTGTGTTGTAGCTAAACTCTGCAGGACACCGACCCAATCCGAGTTTGGGCACCCTTGGTTTAAGCAACAGGTCTCAAACTCGATTCCTGGAGGGCCACAGCTCTGCAGAGTTTTGCTCCAACCCTAATCAAACACATATGATGGAACTAATCAAGGTGTTCAAGACTACTAGAGACTATTAAGCAGGTTGTGAGTTGGAGGTGGTTGGAGCTAAAATATACAGAGCTGTGCCCCCTCCAGGAATTGAGTTTTGAGATCCACTGGTTTAGACTAATTCACCAAATGTGCCTTGTGCGATTTAATCGAGATATTAATGCATAAATAGACGCTTGAACATTTTGCTTCATTCGTGCATGAATTCGCTTCACAACAGACCTCAAAAATCACACTCGTTTTCATAGTAAAATGGTGGACATGGATTTTGTTGAGAGGGTAGCTGTGCTTATGTGTATATGAAGGGGTGGAAAAACAGCGTAGACCTTTTTGGCATCATATCTGGGTCCATCAGAGGCCTATATACAATGGCATAAACAGCAACTATCTGCAGTTTAAACACTAACATTTTGTAATCAAATCTTCAAATTTGTATTATCTGCATGTACATTTCCTTTGACCTACTTAAGCGCCACAGGACAATTTGTTAGGGGGGAATAATGCTCTATTTTTATCCTGTTGCATTGAAGTCAACAGAGACTTTTTCTAACGTTTTTAGAACACATTACAAAGAAAACAAGAACTCCTACACATGAAATTAACAACTACACAAGAGCTGCTAGTAAAGCAAGCTCCTGATTGGATGATAGCCTCTACTAAAACAAGCTCCTGATTAAATGATAGCCACTACTAGAGCTTACTCCTGATTGGTTAACGCGTTGGTTGAAAATTGGTGAATTGGTTGGCACAAATATTTGCCAAATTTCAGATTTTTAACCTTGAAAGATTAGCGCTAATCACGTGTTATGCATGTCAAACTTCCAAAACACTCAATTCGCACAGTGTCATTCGCTCGAATTGCCACAGGACGTCTATCCCGTCTTTGCATAGACTTAACATGCCAATCACTCGCTCTCATTGCTTCATCATGGTCAGCACCAAGACAGTTTGAGTGCTGGTTCAGAGCCAGAGTCTAGTTATGGCCCGTTTCCACTGACTGGTGCGGTACGGTACGGTACGGTTCAGTTTGGTACGCTTTTATGGCCGTTTCCACTGTGAAAAGGAGTACCGAACCAAAACGTACTGTACCACTTTTTCAGCACCCTTTCGAAAGGGTACCAAACACGAGAAAGGGTACCAAAAGGTGGAGCTAGACGCGCAGCTGAACGCTATTGGTTTACAGAGATACGTCATTTTCTTACGCAACAAGCCAGAATGAAAACAAAAAACCCGCCATGTTTGAAATACACAGCGAGAGATTATAGCGGAATTATAAATACATATAATAAAGAGCCATGGTCGACCCGGGCTCAAACAAACCTTGTTGTCGTCTGGATGAACAGCCACAAAGTCAAAAAGAAGAGCAGATTTACCCTGTGCCGCGTAGTTTTTTATGAGCCAGTCTGAAGCTTGAGTGGTTTCGCTTTCTTGCTTGCGCTCGCCATGCATCTATCTTTGAAACAACACACTTCTTAAGCTGATGATAATAATGTGCGCTTGATTATTGGAGAATTGAGAATTGCTTTTGAAACCCGATCCTGTCAGATAACGTACTGCCAAATGCGAGAGAAGCGCAAGAAAAAAAAGAGAAGCCGGAAAAAAGGAGCACATTATTTTTTCAGCAAACGTGAACAAACTGTCTTGTTTAACTATTATCTTCACCTTTTGGACTAATATGAACTCAGAAAGATGGAATTACTGTCTAACAGAGGCTACATGTGCTGCTGAAGATTAAAGACACAGATAAGAGGTTAACACTGACTGTGGGGTATATTTTATGTTGTTTTTGAACCTAAATAAGGACTAAATGTCTGCTGTGTGTTTTTCTTCTGTAGTTGGTAATATATCGGAGACTGTAAGGGTCTGTATGTGTTCATATATATTGCATTTATTTAGTTATTTAATATAATTACAGACATTATAGTAGGCTATTTAGCACTGTCATTGATCTGCAGTTATAATCAACTCATGTTCATAGAAAAGTTACTAATAAACATTTCTACACAAGTATTTATGTGTATGAAGCATCTGTTTTGTGAGACATGATTCTCATGTGATATGTAGACATTTTCGAGCAAAAATGACGTCGACTGAAACTTTCTGTCATACACCACGCCCACCAAAAGGGTACCCTTGGTAGTGGAAACGCAAGCCTGAAAAAGGTGACCCGTACCGACCCGAACCGTGCCGTACCAGTCAGTGGAAACGAGCCATTATAAATCAGTTATTTTTCTTTTGACACCAAAAGCAGCAGCTCAGAACCAGGAAAAGTGTTTTTATATGTAGCACCAAAACATTTCTGGGCTAAAAGTAAGAACCAATTGTGGCAGCGCTGATTGCTAAACACGAAATTAGGTCACTTTCATCTGTGACTTTCACCGCCCCCCCACCAGCAGTGATTACTGCTCTAAAATATATGATTTTTACATGTTTGGGTAAAAACAGGATTTCCGCAGGTTTCATCATGTCAAATTTAAGACTTTTAAGACCATTATGAATGAAAATTTCAGACATTCACAGGGCAAACCACTACTCATTTTCTGTAGTAACTAGTGGAATTTTTTTTACTTGCTTAATTGAAATTAAAATTCTGTTATTTCTTAGCTACATATTTTAAATAATGTGTCAAAACAAGCAAACTCTAATTATATACATACATTTTAATTAGCAAAACCTTTTTTTTTAAATAGACATTTTAAAAGCTATAATAAACAAAATTATGCTTTTTTAAATGTAATTGTTTCCTATTGTTAAATCAAAATATCTTCAGAATTCTGAGGTTTCAATCAAGGCTAATATTTATTTTGAGGGTAACTACACCTTTAACTTCTAAATAATTATCAATGCTATATAAAAAAACAACATTTTTTTTGGTGTTATTTATTTAATCGACACTCACAATGAGATACTAATCTAAAAGTCTTCTGAAGATCAAACCAAAACAGAGTATTTTCCACAAATGCAATGTAGCATAAACAATATTAAATTAAAGACCATCAGTCTTAAAGTTTAAAAAGCTATAATACACAACATTTATGCACAACATCAATTTATGTATAAAAATGTTATTGTTAGGATGAAGGGAAGTGAAATTATACCATATTGCTAAATAGTTAATAAATGTTAATTTTGTCAAGCATTTTTTTTAGATGGATTTGTTGGTTGTACGTATTGGCTGTAACTTTACACGGACAATTAGTGGGACAATTAGTGAAATTAAGACCTTAAGTCTTTACTTAGGAATTTAATACAAATTAAGGCCTAAATTTGGTTTTTGAAATTTAAGACATTTTAAGACCCTGCAGACACCCTCAAAAAACAAAAAAAAAAATTCTCCTTTGAACACAATATATTTTATTTTGGGAAACATTTAAAATATTTTGGTTCAGTAAACATGTTCATTAGTTTCAAAAACACAGATTTCTTCACAATTTAAAACGGCATCTTTGGATATTTTTTCTGCTGGAAATCCTAACAAACAAACAAAAAAAAAATCCTACACATACCTTTTGAATGGTATGGCAGAAAATGTTGTCGGGTTTAAAACCTTGACTTTTCCAAACCCCGGTATACCTTGAAAATGGTTATCGTCCCATGGCTATGTTGCATGAGGCACATGTTGCAGATTGCTGCTTATGGAGCCATACACGTCACCTCAAAACAAAATTTACAACAATTCCTCTCTGTATTTGTGCATTTCTACATTATAAATAACGAACTTGAGTTCGCAAAAGATGTACTATGTGAACAACCCGAAAATCTTTCTTCTTTGTGCGAAAATGACATTGATTGTTACTTTCTGGTGTACACTATGCCTGCAAAGTATGGATACTGTTGACATTGGAAACACAAGCTGATAAGGGTGACCTGTACCAAATCGTACTGAACTCAACTGAACCATTTGGTGGAAACGAGGCTTTAGTCTTTGCAGATCTTATATATATATATATATAAACTACTTTTAACACTCCCAAAACAAAGGACAACATGAAACTTTCAAATATGTATGATCAGCTCCACAATTATCCAAAATAATACAACCATTTGAGAAAAAACAATAAAAGCTGGATGTTTAGATGATCAACTTACTGTGAATGAGTTTTGTGTGTCCGTAGAGACGATAATTGTGTGAAACTCTTCCCACAAGCAGTGCAGTGATACGGTTTCTCTCCAGTGTGAGTCCTCTCATGTATTTTCAATTGTCCTGAATGAATGAATCTCTTGCCGCAGTGTGAACACTTGTAAGGTTTCTCTCCAGTGTGGATCTTCATGTGACGACTGAGAGTGACTTTGTTCTTGAAACTCTTTCCACACTGAGTGCAGGTCAAATCTTCAACAGCTGTTCTTTCCATTGAAATACTATCTTCAGTCTCTGATTGAGTTTTTTCTTCACTCTTGACATGATGTTTCTCCTCATCTTCATTCAGTTCTTCACTCTCCTCCTTCACCATCACATCTGAAAATTAAATAAATAAGTTCACTTTAAGAGGCTAGTTTCTAACAAACAAAAGGCACATTATATATTATACTATCAAGCTAAAATAATCTAAAAACTGTCTTTATTAGTAGGGTTTCCACTCATGGGAACTCAATTTCAGCTAGTAGTAAACAAAAAGTTTATATATATATATAAGCTGAGGCTGAGAGTTTATTTATTTGATAGTTTATTTCACATGTCTTGTTTGTAAAGGCTAAATACAAATAAAAAGTAAACATAAATTTTTTTGTATAGTTTTTATTTAAAGTTATAAAAAAAGTTATAAGAGCCTGGATGTTATTATAGACTTTGTAAATTCAGTTTGCAGACATTTGTGGGTACACACATCCATTGTGTGCAGTCTTGCCAGTTTTTTCCTGGCTTTTTAATATTATCCATATCGATATCGGTATTATATCGTATCGACCGAAATATATCGCGATATAAATTTTTCCATATCGTCCAGCTCTACTAGAAATATTAGGGAAATTTTTTAAAAAATACATATATATTTTGTCCAGCTCCACTGGACAAAAACCAGCAGACTGAGGAACAGCTTTTTCCCAGAGCTGTCTCCCTTTTGAACTCTGCCCCTCACTGACTCTTTTGCCCCCCAATACACCCCCCACACTCCTCTAACTTATACTACTCACAATCACTGCACTATTTAACATTTGCACATTTAAATTTGCACATATTCATTGCACTGATTCATTTATCTGAACTGTACATACCCACTGCACATGGACATTTGTAGTTATGTACACACCCACTGTACATATACATTTGTAATTATGTTTATCTATCTGCACACTTCTGATTATTAATAGCATCTGTAAATATATATTCATTTATTGTAAATCTGTTCATAGCTAATACAACCTGTATATAATGTTGATAGTACATCCATCTGTAAATATTACCATCATTTCTCTATAACTGCACTTTATAACTTATACCTGTATCCTGCACGTGCTGCTATTGCACTGCTGGTTAGACCCAAACTGCATTTCGTTGCCTTGTACTTGTACATGTGTAATGACAATAAAGTTGAATCTAATCTAATATTTACTTGAGCATTTAATTATATAAATGATTGTAATATACATATTGTAATTAGCAGTAGTTTATGAACCTATTTCCTTTTAGTAAAGAAGTAATGGATTTATAAGTGTGCATTTTAACTCATGCATCAAATATGCACTCCAAACTTCATTGAGACGTGTTGAATTCTTCTTTCATGATTTGCAGTGTTTCCAAATTGCTTTATTAGTGATTTTTCTTACCGTATTTTGTTCTGTAAAGTTGCTTCCGACCATGACATGTCCACACTAAATGGTTATAAGTGACATGTTTAAGGAAATTGTGTGAACATGTTATTCTGCCCTGTTTTTTATGCCTTTACAATAACCTTATGCTGCATGAACACATTATTATTGCTCGTAATCTGTCTACACAAACTACGATGCACTACATGAACACATTGGACTCGCAGACATCCCCAGTCTCTATGCATATGCAGGAGAATCCTGGAGCTTTTGGGAGACTTGGGATGTCTGGATTCACTTTGTTTGGATGCCGATGTAGGTTCTCAAAATAATTAACATATATAGCAATAGCAATGCCACAGTTGTATTCGGCTCTTGGGAAAGATGAGAAGTATTCAGTGAAGTCTCATCTGTCTCTATGGTGGCTTTTAGCAGTCCTTGAACGAACCTACAAAAGCACTGGCTCTTTTAAATTGAGCACATCCGAAGATCTGTGTTTGTGACTGTTCTATAGCCTCATTATTGAAGAGTAATGAATAAACACAAACCTATTAGTTCTTCAGTCTCTTCCTGTTTAATTCTGCAGGGTTCTGGATCACTCATCTTCTCACTGTCCTTCAATAAACTCTGTCTTTACAGATTTCTCTTCTTCCTGATGGTCTGGTGCTCGTCTTCACTTGTAGACTGATGGGAATACTCCAGTATTTACAGCGGAACTCAAGGAGGACGAGCTGCAAACGAAGAAACAGACAACCCTGCATAATTTATTATGATTGACAAAATAAATCAAGATGGTAGCTAATTTGGCAACTAGTAGATCTGGAGACATCCATATAACAAATGAAGTAAAAATATGAACTATTGACATTATGTAAAGAGGATTTCATCAGCTCCGATAATATTAATAAGCCTCAGACTATAAACACTCATTAAACAGCCACTCAGGATCAACAGATCAGCTCATTTATACTGAGTGTTTGCAGGATAAACCAATTATTATTATAGTTAACCAACTGTTCTTGCAAGAAATCTATAAATAGTTTTAATACCTAATAAGTATTCATTGCAATGCATAAACTTGATTGCTAACGCATCTATATAATATAAAAATGACCATATAAAGACACTCAAAAACTAACAAGCACCTATAATGTAATATTTGCAGTGCCAAACGTCATACATCTGCCACACTAAATTCCCTTTTATTCAGATCACACATCATATCTTCCTCTCAGAGCTACTCTCTGCCTGCTGTATTGTTTTGGTCAGCAGACACACAGATAGAGGTGAACTCAATGCAGAAACTAGTCGCAGATTGTCGCTTTAATAAACTGTAAAGTGTGTTTTATTGTTGTGTAAACACAAGAAAAAGAGTCAACGACTCACCTCAGCTCTGAAGACTCGACGCTTTTTCTTCTTCATGGTTTTGAATGAAGTTAAATTATTGAATGTCGCCACCTAGTGTGCTTGTTATACAATTAGGATCATTTTTTTGTCAATCCCACCCTAGCCATCTCAGTAATGTAAAAACAGTAATTACACAAAGTACTATTCATATTATTTATTAAATAACCAATTAAATAGCATACTCTTAACGCCTATCCCTCATATGTAATGTAAAATATATTATTATAATTACTGTATTATTAATTCAGCTTCTCCGACTTCTTCAAACTGAGCCACTTAAGCTTTAAAGTGAGACAGAACATTTTAATAATTGGAATTATTCATTCATTCTCATAAATCACCACAGCGGAATGAACCATCAACTATTCCAGCATATCTTTTACTCAGTGGATGTCCCTCCAGCTGCATCCCAGACCTACGAAACACCCATACACTCAAATTCACACACACACTCATACACTACGGACAATTTAGTTCATCCAAATCACCTATCCGCTTGTTAAGTGTGACGTCACGTGAAGCAGCTTCCGGGTCCAAGCGCTCTATCAAGCTGTATGGGCAGACTCATCAAATAATAATAATAATAATAATAAACATTTACAAAGCGCTGTAATAATTTCGAAAATCACGATAGCAATATATATATATATATATATATGTACGTATATATATATATATATATATATATATATATATATATATATACACATACATACATACATACCTAATATCCGATGGCCAGAAAGTGATGATTTTTTTTATAAATTGTTAAAAATGTGGTATTTGTGATGCAGCAAGTCCAGAGACTGTTGTGTACACCATGATTTTATATGAAATACACCTTAATGTGTGATGGGACTAAAAAATGGCCATAAACGAATATCTTCTCAATGTAAATGTGTAGCGGCTTGGACCTAGAAAACAGTATACCATACGTCATCGATACGCCACGACTTAACAAGCGGATGGCACATATTGGAGCTATAGATTGTATAAGGTGAAATCACGGCATTGAGAAAGAGCATTGGTAGGAAGCACAGGGTTTTTGACCATACTGACTAAAAAGTAAGTAATAAAGGGCTTGCAAAATTGGTACTGTTACACGTACAAAACTTGCTCGTTCTACCAACGATCATGGCAATTGGAAAGCTGCTACAGCGCATATATTTGGATTGTGGCGGAAACCAGAGCACCCGGAGGAAACCCACGCCAACATGGGGAGAACATGCAAACTCCACACAGAAATGCCAACTGCCCAGTCGAGGCTCGAACCAGTGACCTTGCTGTGAGGCGACAGTGCTAACCACTGAGCTAAATGCATTTAATTCGATTAATTAATTGCAACACCAGTTTAATCAAATTTATTAATTTGATCAATTTAATCAATTGACAGCACTAATTTTGAGCTTTGACTGCAGTGAGTACACAAACTTGACGGTGAAGCTTAAACCACAGGTGTCAAACTCCTCGCGGTCATATCTTTTCTACTATTATACATGGAAGAGGCTGCCGTAAATATTTAGTTGGAACGTAGCTTTATGTTTAAACTATGTTCAATAGTGTAACACTAAAATGATTAGTTATTTGTAAGTTGTAAGGTAGTGTCCCTTTAAGTCACAACTAGGCTAAGTTTTAACTTACGCACGGCTGGTACAACCCAGATGTGGAATGCAAGGCTCTTTGAATCTATTCACTTTCAGTTTCATTTTGATGGTTTAAGACACAGTTGTCAAACTCAGTTCCTGGTGGGCCGCAGCTCTGCACATTTTAGTTCCAACCCTGCTTCGACACACTTACCTGCAGGTTTAAACCAAGCCTGAAGGACTCAATACGTTTGATCAGCTGTGTTTAATGAGGGTTAAAGCTAAACTGTGCAGATGCCCTCCAGGAACTGAGTTTGACACATGTGGCCTAAACAATGAAAGTGAAAGTGAATTGGTTCAAAGAGCAGTGTGTTCCACATCTGGGGCCGGTTGCACCAGCAAGTGTGTAAGTTAAAGGGCACCTATAGTGAAAAATCAAGCTGCTCGGACAGACATATGTGCACGTATGGTATCCAGTCATTCAATGAGTGGAGGAGGGGTGGGATAAATACACTGATTAACCTTCAGTACTTGTACGAGAATTAAACAACAAAGGAGAAGCTGATGTTGCTGCATTTTTATATTCAACAACAGTGAAATATCATGTTTGTGAATACAGGAAGGTCAATTTAAGACTTCCTTTTTGTATGAACTCTGAGATGTTTCTTCAGATCTGAAGCACTCAAAAACGTTTTGCTGCACTGATCACATTTGCATGTTTTCTCTCCAGTGTGGATCAGCATGTGTTGATTGAGGTGCGATGACTGATTGAAACTCCTCCCACACCGAGTACATGCGTACGGTCTCTCTCCAGTGTGAATCCTATTGTGTATTTTCAGGTGTCCTGATATGATGAATCTCTTGCCGCAGTGTGAACACTCGTACGGTTTCTCTCCAGTGTGAATCCTCTCATGGATTTTCAGGGCTGCTAACAGAGTGAAGCTCTTGTTGCAGTGTGAACACACACACGGTTTCTCCCCAGTGTGAATCATCTGGTGTCGTTTCAAGTCTCCAGATTTGATGAAACTCTTCCCACACTCAAAGCACACGTGCTCTCTCACACCAGTGTGGATCTTCTGATGTTTTCTTAAGATTTGCTTATGTGTAAACCTCTTTCCGCACTCAGAGCATGAATAAAGCTTTTCACTTCTATGAGCTTCGAGATGCTCCTTCAGCTCTGAAGGCCTCAGAAATGTTTTGCTGCACTGATCACACTTGTGTGGTTTCTCTCCATTGTGGATCATCATGTGTCGAGTGAGGGACGATGACTGTGTGAAACTCTTCCCACACTGAGTACATGTGTACGGTTTCTCTCCAGTGTGGATTATCTTGTGCTGTTTTAAAAGTGACTGATATGCAAAACTCTTTTCACACAGGGAGCACGAATGTGGCTTCTTTGTATTAACTCTCACAGTATGCTTCACGGCTTCACTCAGTTCTTCTCTTTCCTCCTTCAGCTCTGAAAATTAAGGAAAAGGTTACATTTTAGCAGATAAATGTGAAATAGGGATGCAAATTATTAATTTTCAATGACCATTTTCATCAGCGGTCAAATATTTTATATTATGTTTTCCTTGGGCAACATGGTGGCTAAGTGGTTAGCACTGTCACCTCACATCAAGAAGGTTGCTGGCTCAAGTCCCGGCTGGGCCAGTTGGCATCTCCACTGTGTATAGTTTGCATGTTCTCCCTGTGTAGGCGTGGGTTTCCTCTGGGTGCTCCGGTTTCCCCAACAGTCCAAACACATGCGATATAGGTGAATTAAACAAAGCTAAAATTGCCCATAGTGTATGTGTGAATGAGAGTGTATGGGTGTTTCCCAGTACTGGCTTGCAGCTGCCAGGGTATCCGCTGTGAAAAACATATGCTGGATGAGTTAGCGGTTCATTCCGCTGTGGCGACCCCTGATAAATAAGCGACTAAGCTGAAGGAAAATGATTGAATGTTTATCTGACTTTTTGAGTCAGTCTCATGACATTATTTGTGGGGAACACATCAATCACTAATGTGTGTAAATAACACACCGGTCTCAGCTTGAGCAGAGCTAAAACAGCAACAAGTGAAAGCATTTACACCATTTTGACTCACTGTCAGCTGCGTCTGCATTGTGGTGTCAGAATAAACAACAGAAACACATGATTCTTGAAGGAAATGATTGAGACAAGCCTCAGAAAATGAGGTGTTGTGCTTTTAGAAGTCAGAACAGGAATAGACTTATTTTTATTTAAACACCGAGAGATGTGCGGTACATCACTGAGCAGAGGTGGGTAGAGTATCCAAAATCTATACTCAAGTAAAAGTACTTGCAGAAATTTTAACTCAAGTAAAAAGAAACAATCTTAAAAGTTACTCGAGTAAGACTAAAAATGTATCTGATGAAAAAATTATTCGCCCTTCTGTGAATTAAAAATTTTAAACGTACTCAAAAAGTACACGTTACCCAACAATTTTACTCAAGTAAATGTAACTCGCTACTACCCACCTCTGCCACTGAGTGAATCATCTTGCTATAGCACAGCGCTGTTTTTTATTTCTGTCCCACACCTGTCTGCTAACACAATAATCTAATCATTAAAGTTAATAACCAGAATAACAGGCCTTAAAGATGAATTTAAATAAGATAAAGTGGGATAACGCAAAATCAAAGCACCACACGTCACAAAAATATATATTTTTAAAACATTAAAACATAAAATATACATTATAAAACATTTAAAAAAAAACACAACTACAACATTTATACGTTAATGATGTCATATAGTAATTAAGATGTACTATATGATATACACACACAAACACCAAACTATTATCAAACAAGTAGTTTAACTGTTAACAAAGTGTTAAGTAAAACCAAGAAACAATATGAAGTACATTTAACATATTTAATCAATAAACACAGAATCTAGATAACATGGCTATATATATATATATATATATATATATATATATATATATATATATATATATATATAATTATTTTTTAGTGGTTTTTACCTTTATTAATAGGACAGTGGAGATTTAGAGACCGGAGAGCATGGGGAGCAAAGATAGGGGAGTAGTCGGCAAAGGACCTCGAGCCGGTAATTGAACTCGGGTCGCCGTGAACACCATGTGTCGACGCACTAACCCCAAGGCTATTGGCGCCGACTAGATATAATTTAAACATAATCAAAGAATATACTTAAAGGCAATTGAGCATGCAGTGCATTTTTTAAACAAAAATGGTTAACTGAGGAAATAAAATGTAATATGAAAAAGAACTGAAACTGATGAAGAGCTTAAGGCTTCCCAACTTCACTGTTGTTCAGCCTCATTATTGAAGAGTAATGAACAAACACAAACCTATTAGTTCTTCAGTCTCTTCCTGTTTAATTCTGCAGGGTTCTGGATCACTCATCTTTTCACTGTCCTTCAATAAACTCTGTCTTTGCAGATTTCTCTTCTTCCTGATGGTCTGATGCTCGTCTTCACTTGTAGACTGATGGGAATATTCCCAGTATTACAGCTGACTGAAGGAGGGACGAGCTGCAAAAAAGTAACAGATAAAATGTCTTAATATACACTGATTGATAAATACTTACATTATGATTGTTATTTATCATAAGACTGTTGAAATTAATACAATTAATATGTAGATTTGAAGACATCCATATGAGGAATGAGGTGAAATCATGAACTACTGACATGAAACAGGGTTTTAGCAGTACAAATTAACAATTTAATGTTATCAAACTTTACGTTTTTGTCATTAGCATCATATATTCCGATATTATAAAACCAAATGTAAAAAAAGACACACATTCACTCATATTGTCCTCTCAGAGCTCCTCTCTGCCTGCTGTATTGTTTTGGTCAGCATACACACAGATAGAGGTGAACTCAATGCAGAAACTAGTCGCAGATTGTCGCTTTAATAAACTGTAAAGTGTGTTTTATTGTTGTGTAAACACGAGAAAAAGCGTCAACGACTCACCTCAGCTCTGAAGACTCGACGCTGAATGAACGCGTCAGTGCTGACGTCATCACGGAGAGGCGGGCGGAAAGCCGTCAAAAACACGCCAAACATTTTACAAGGCGATATTACTCATGTGTGAGGTGAAAAATCAGTTTATTAGCCAATATAAAAGCTGCTAAAAGTTTTTTTTTTTAAAATCAAACCTAATTATTAATGGTTGACCAATATAACCAGAAAATTATCTTTTCCTAAGGTAAATACCATTATTAAACAAAAATAACAAATTTCAACTAACGATTATTAAAAACTAACATTAAAAAAACAATTAATTAAGAAAATTGTATGATATCATGTAGTTGGTATCCAGTTTTAGAAATAACACCAACAAGTGTGATGAATGATGCCACCCAGCAAACACATAACGTTCCCAGGACGTTCTTATTTGGTTCCCAACAAAATAATCAAACGGGAACCATATGGGAACGTTAGGGGATAGTTATGTGTTTGCTGGGAATTATTAATGAGAGACGAAGAAGATAGAAGAAGAAGATACTCTGACATACCAATACTTCTGAGCTCCACTTTATCTGAACCAGTCAAGTGTTAACGGAGAGCACAATGTGACCAGAAGAGGGAGCGCAAGACTAATGAACGGAGAGGGAGAGAGATGTTACCCTTCTCTGACCCTCATCTGCTCTTACCTCCATCTGACCCCTTCTCCTCTCCATGCACACAGCTAGCGCAGCTGACCTCGGAGACAGGGGACTCTGTAGGTGGCAAGCACCTTGTGTAGATGCAATGTGGATTAACGCGCTTAAAACTGTCAAAATAACGTGTATTTAATTGCTTAAATGTTGATTCGTGTTCTTAATGTACCTAGGAACAACTATAAACTTGTTCATAAGACATCCCTGCTGAAAAATCTAGCTTAAACCAGCCTAGGTTGGTTGGCTGATTTTAGCTGGTTGACCAGCCTGGTTTTAGAGAGCCATTTCCAGCCTGGTCTTAGCTGGTCAGGCTGGAAAATGACCAGCTAAATCCAGCTAAAACCTGGTTTAAGCTGGACATAGCTGGTTTTGGCTGGGCTCCCAGCCTGTCTAGGCTGGTCAAGCTGGTTTTAGCTGGTCATTTTCCAGCCTGACCAGTTAAGACCAGGCTGGAAACTAGCCTGGAAATTGCCAAAACCCCTCTAAAACCTAGGCTGGTTTAAGCTGTTTTTTTCAGTAGAGATGACCTATAAGTTTCGCGGACTATTAGAATTTTTAACTGAGTAATCAGACCAAATTACAGTTGGTCCTTGGTGATTTATAAACTGTGCTTTGATCCAATATGTCAAGTCCTCAATGATGTATGAGGTGTAGTTATGCGCATGACCTGATTTTGGAAGTATAAAAGCTGAACCAAACTGACCAGCTTTGAGCTTTCCGACGTCTCTAAACTGAGATTGGTTGCCCTTTATTCTCAACGGAGGATAAAGTAAAGGATTTTGTTTCTGTCATTTGTCTTTTGTTTATTCTACTTTTTCACTGGATTTTATTTTATTAATAAAAGTCTATTTTATTACTTTTCTTCACGGGAGTGGACATACACTTTATTTTCCAGAACCCATCAAGTTACCCTGTGTGGTAAAGTATGAATCTAAAGTATTCTTTTTGTGAAAACATTATGAAGATGATCCGTTAACTAAACTCTAGCTAAGAAATATAGCGAAGGGATGATCCTGGTTTATCTTTGTTTAATTAGGGTAATTAAATAAAGGCGATCCAGCACTTCAGTTAAATAGACGTAAGCATCCATTTGGTTGTTAACGCGTAAAAAGAGACTAACGATTATTTGAACGCAGGCTCCATCATTAGCGGCAGGCTAGCACAGAAATTCCATTGAAAACACTGGGGTAAAATGAATTTCCATATTTTAATGACATGGCGCGAGAAAAATATCATTTAATGCAGTGCTTCTTGTTTGGTCTGATACCCACTTTATATCGTATCCCAGCCAGGCATTTTTTTAATGGGATGATAATTAACCCGAAGCTTTGTGGCTCACTGAATTTAAAAGTCTGTGTGCGGATACACCATTAAACTTCCTATTGGCCACTGTTAATAACAGGCTATGGTTAGTAATATAATGCCAATCTTCTAATGCAAACAACCAAATAAGACGTTTACAAATTTAAAAGCATGAATGCACAGATAAGTCAGTAAAGGATTTTGTTGTTGTTGGTTTCTAAATTTTCTTCATGTTTACACATATAGTACCTCCTACCTTGTGCCAGTGACTGATTGTTTCCCTTCAGATTAAGGGTCCATTTGCACAACGTTTTCAGCCAAAAATGGCAAACTTTTTATGCGTTTTGCCTCTTTGTTTACACAACAACAGTGTTTTTGTAAATGAAAAGACATGAATCTGAAAACAGGTTTCAAAGTTGGAGTTTTTAAAAATGCTGCAGTTGTCATGTCCTTGTAAACACCCAAAAATTAAAGTTTAACAATGTCATACGCTCCCCCTGGTTCCTGAACATGTAATTACGGCATTGTAATTTATCGGGGGTAATTGTGATCGAGTATGCCAACATTACCAATTCACAAATTATCATAACACATTAACATACAGATATTTAACTATCAAATATGCTGTTTGTGAATACAGAGGAGAGTTGTCAGGAAGGTAAATTTTAATAATGTGCCAAACTCTTTAACAAAGTACATGAATGTGTCTTCTACACAGACCGCGAAATACGTCCCGGGAGGTACGTATTTTTGCAGTTTTTGTTTCCGCGAAATACGTCCCGGGAGGTACGTATTTTTGCAGTTTTTGTTTTTGCGAATCCGCGAGAGGCCGCTGTGCGCGCTTTTTCCCTGCGCTGTTCTCGCGTAAACCCGCTGGAGGCCGCTGTCGAACGACCTTCCGCCTGTCTGCCTGGACGACAGAGTGATTGACCGTGCGACCGGCCAATCGGCTGACCCACCCTCCTCCGTCCCTAAACCCAAACAACGACGATTCATAAAAGCCGTCCAGAAAAAGAAAAGCCCTCGTCTGATTTTTACCACGTTGTCGAATTTTGACCACATTCTCACCCTGTGATGAACTTGTTCGCTTCATTTTTTGGATTTTGTTTTTGTTTTCTTAACTGATTTCTGGAACTGCTCTTCCCCAGACTCGAACCCGGTCATCGTCGTTGTGGTCAGCCCCTCTCTGCACCTCGAGTCCGCGAAGAGTTAACCGGACAAACTGGTTGCAGGGGGAAAGCCCTCCACACGGAGGCGAGCGGCCGGCCGGCGCGACGAAGGGAACGGCGTCACACCGCCCCGTAGCGTTCGCTTAAAAAAATGAAATGCAGCCGTACGTACCTCCGGCTACGTATTTTGCGGTCTCCAAAAACGTCCACAGGACTACGTTCTCAGAATAAGCCTGGGTTGTCTACTTTGGATAAACACTCCGGTTCAGGATACACCAAGTCGACGCCAAACAACTAGAACCAATGACGTTTTAGCCTCGCATTGAATCACGTCAAGACTAAAAAGTTGGGGTAAACACACCAAACGGACGAAATCGACTAAAACAAGAGCCGCATTCTGTGCTTGCGCAAGAGAATGCGTCTTTCACGCTCCAGTAGGGGGCAGTATCTGTTTTCTCGTTCCACAAAGAGAAACTGAAACTTGACACGCACAGATAAAGTGTAAACAAAGCAGCTTTCAGTACCATTATCACAGTAACTGTCAATCACCACGGAGGGGGATTCGCTCCTGCAGATATGTCTGATAATATAATAATCCATATCGTTTGCAAATATTTGAGAGATGTAGCAAAAATGACAGCCGGCCTCTTTGTGTTATGACACACTTACACTCTGATTCGCTGCTGAATAACCAATCAGAGCGCTCTCATCAGCCGACAGCATGAACCACAACACCAGGGGGTCCGTTCTTCGTACGTGGATTACTCAGTTAGCTGGATGTGGTTATTGACGATTTGACACGATCCAGGATCGTTTCGTTCTTCAAAACTGATCCGAGAGTTGTTGTCATAGCAACAGTTCTGCTAGCTCAAACCTGGTCGGGAGCAGGCTCATTTCATATGGATTAGATCGGGTCAGTTCAAGCAAAGATAAAACTGAAAGTATGTGGAATTCTGATATTTTCTTACAGTAGTAGTTATATACACGTGGGAAAATAGTAAATATTTTAACTATATATATATATATATATATATATATATATATATATATATATATATATATATATATATATATATATATATATATATACCCCCAATCCAACACCCCTCCCCCCCTCGCTCTTCAGTTTCATCAGCGATCAACCCCTCCTTCGCCCCCCGCTCTTCATCAGCGATCACTTGTCAGAGGGCCCGTGGCAGCCAGCGGCGCCCCTGGTGCCTCGACCCGAAGATGTTTCTTCAGACCTTTATACGTTTTGCGGCATTGATCACATTGGTGTGAGTCCTCTCGTGTACCTTCAGACATTCTGACCAAACAAATCTCTTGTCGCAGTGTGAACACGCGTACGGTTTCTCTCCAGTGTGAATCCTCTGGTGTCGCTTCAAATATCCGGCTTGAAAAAAAGTCTTCCCACACTCAAAGCACACATGCTCTTTCACACCAGTGTGGATCTTTTCATGCAGACTTAAACTCGACTGCCGTGTAAAACTCTTTCCACATAAAGCGCACGAATAAGGCTTCTCCTTTGTATGAACGCTTTGATGGTTCTTCAAATGTGAGTGTCTAAAAAATCGTTTGCCGCACTGATCACATTTGTGCGCCTTTTCTCCAGAGTGAATGAGCATGTGTTGAATAAGGTTTGACAATTGTCCAAAACTCCTCCCACACTGCATACACATGTGAGGTTTCTCTCCAGTGTGGATCATCTGATGCTGACTTAAACTCGACTGATGTTTAAAACTCTTTCCACACACAGTACATGAATAAGCTTTCTCCTTTATGTGAATGCTAACGTTGACCTTCTCGGCTTCACTCAGTTCTTCGCTCTCCTCCTC
Organism: Danio aesculapii; assembly: GCF_903798145.1. Lineage (NCBI taxonomy): Eukaryota > Metazoa > Chordata > Actinopteri > Cypriniformes > Danionidae > Danio > Danio aesculapii. The sequence continues at coordinate 3,342,048 of NC_079456.1, read as the reverse complement.
CTTCGCCATCAGGTCTGAAAATAAAAGAAAAAGTTATCTTTAAAGAGAAATGTGAAATGAGGATGCAAGCTATTTTCCTACTCAACCTGCTTGAATTAAAAGTCAACTTTTCAGTAACTTCCAACTGTGGAACTTTCCATAAGGTCGTAATGATCGAAACATTGAGCATGTGTTGAACAGCTTCCTAACGGACAGGCAGCAGCTGGTGAAGCTGGGAAAATTCTCATCTAGTATCCGCACAATCAGCACTGGCGCCCCCCAGAGGTGTGTCCTTTCCCCACTGCTCTTCTCCATGTACACGAATGACTGCACTTCAAAAGACTCCTCTGTGAAGCTCTTGAAGTTTGCAGACGACACCACACTTATCGGCCTCATTCAGGACGGTGACGAGTCTGCTTACAGACAGGAGGTTAAGGAGTTGGCTGTCTGGTGCAGTCACAACAACCTGGAGCTCAACACGCTCAAAACAGTGGAGATGATAGTGGACTTCAGGAGAAACCCCCCTGCTCTCCCCCCACTGAGCATCATGGACAGCATTGTGGCAGCAGTGGAGTCATTCAGGTTCCTGGGCACCACCAATCTCTCAGGACCTGAAGTGGGACACTCACATTGACTCCATTGTCAAAAAAGCTCAACAGAGGCTGTACTTTCTTCGTCAGCTGAGGAAGTTTAACCTCCCAAAGGAGCTGCTGAAACAGTTCTACACCTCCATCATTGAATCAGTCATCTGCACATCAATAACTGTCTGGTTTAGCTCAGCTACTAAATACGACCTCCAAAGACTACGTCGAATAGTTCGGACTGCTGAGCGAATCACTGGTACAACCCTTCCTACTCCCCAAGAACTGTACTTATCCAGAGCCAGCAGAAGGGCTGCCAAAATCACTCTGGACCCCTCACACCCAGCACACTGCCTCTTTGAACTGTTACCTTCTGGTCGATGCTACAGAGCACTGCGCTCCAGAACAGCCCGACACAGAAACAGTTTCTTTCCTCAGGCAATCCATCTCATGAACACTTGATGATAATAATTGTTGTTGAACTAACATCACTACTTGCTATACACTTTTATACACACATACACTTATTTAACAACACACTTTACATGCCAATTTGCACATAACAGCTGCACATATAACGTTGTATATAGTAATAAACACGTACATACACTTGTCAATTTGTATTCACTACTTACTTCTATTTTTAAAAAAATATATATTTATTATCTGTTTTTTGTCCTGTCTCTGTAATCCTGTTGCTCTTTCTGATTCTGATTCAAATTTGTCATCTTTCAGGACATCCTCCTTTGCAAAGACTACTGAATGAGTCCATCATGATAATGCCGCTATTGCTAGTGTTTTTACCGCTTTTACGGTCAGTCTAAAGTTATAGCAGACTGATGTAGTCTGTGAACAATATTCCTTAAAAAACTAACTGCAGAATAAACACCTACATGTAAAAGTATTTGACCCTGCCAGTTCTCCTAATCTAAAGAGCACACACACATACTGACAGTAATAGGTAACTCACTGTACATTGTTATGGGTCAAAGATGCTAATATTCAGCACAAATCCATCAGTTTCCCCATTTCTGGCTGCTCTTATTATGAATGAACGATGTAGAAGCACTGTCCATGTGTGTTTCCGCGTAAGTTAGTAACGCTAGATTTCATTGCACAACACTTTTTGGCTAAAAATAGAGGAATTACGGTTTAATTAGTTATTAATAGATTATTTGTAATTTGTAAATCTGCTGTGCATAAGCTAAGCTGTTGAATGATTAGCGTATGAGGCGGCTAGGCTAAGCTAGCTTCAATTCTGATTGAATTATTCTCTAATCGGTTGCCTATTATGTGGTGAATACACCCCTGTAACGTATACTGCAGTGCTTTTCTTGTCTGTCGTTCTCGGATATCTCACCTGTCCGCCATATAAATGACATTATATCCCGAATGTCTGACACCGGCGCATACACATTGTAAAAGCTGTGCCGGGCACGAAAGCTTCACAGGCCTAGCAACAGTAGCTAAGGAGGGCGGGGCTTAGCGAAGGGTCAATTTTAATTACTCGTTCAACCCTTGTATTTACAGCAACAGTATGGTATTAAAGGGTGGAGCTAGACTCAATGATGAACGCTGATTGGCTTACAGAGAATCATCACTTGCATGTGCAATATGACAAGGAAACGATAACAAGCTCTATTTCTTTTAAATCACAGTCAAAACACTACATCAATAATAAAAAGAGACAACAATTCACCGCTGAACAGGCTGGACCTTTAGATGATCTACTTACTGTGATTGTGTTTTGTGTGTGTTCGCAGAGAAGATGATTGTGTGAAACTCTTCCCACAAGCAGTGCAGTGATACGGTCTCTCTCCAGTGTGAGTCCTCTCGTGTGTCTTCAGGTTTCCTGAATCATTGAATCTCTTGTCGCAGTCTGAACACTTGTAAGGTTTCTCTCCGGTGTGGATCATCACATGACGCTTGAGAAGGTGTTTGTTCTTGAAACTCTTTCCACACTGAGTGCAGGTGAAACCATTTACAGCAGTTCTTTCCATTAAAATACTATCTTCAGTCTCTGATTGAGCTTCTTCTTCACTTTTGACATGATGTTTCTCCTCATCTTCATTCAGTTCTTCACTCTCCTCCTTCACCATCACACCTGAAAATATGTGTGCATATGTAAAATGTTCATAGGAGCATATGTGAGACTAAAATTGTATCTCCAATACAGAATAAATACTTAATAAGCCACCCCTGCTGCAGCTTCTAAGTGGTTTCACATCATTCACAGTTGAGTAATTTATAGCATAGGAAAGGAGTCGATGAGGTTGCACACAGGAAACAAAGCACACATGTTTAGTAGCCTACATGCTGATCACCGGCTCAGGATGCTGCTGATTCTTGTGTAAAACATTTGTCTCTCTGTGGCTTGGATGAAGAATTAAAGGTTTCATGAAAGCTGGGCTATAACAACACACAGATGATACTTTCACTTTCTATTTGCTGGTGTTTTCAAACAAAATGCAATTTTCTACATATCAGGAGTGAACATTTGAGTAATACTGATTAGATTAATTGTAATTTGATAAGCATTATTGTCATTCAAATATACCGGTGTACACCGAAAGAAATCTCCTAGCATTGGCCCGACAGTGTAAGAAAATAATAACACTAAATATTCATTTACTCGTTTTCCTTTGGCTTAGTCCATTATTTATCAGGGGTCAACACAGCGGAATGAACCGCCAACTATTTCAGCATATGTTTTACACAGCGGATGGCATTCCAGCTGCAACCCAGTACTGGGAAACACCCATACACACTCATATTCACACACAGTCATACACTACAGCCAATTCATTCATTCATTCATTTTCTTTCAGCTTAGTCCCTTTATTCATCAAGGGTCGCCACAGTGGAATGAACCTCCAACTTATCCAGCATATGTTTTACACAGCAGATGCCCGACCAGCTGCAAACAATCTTACACTCTTGCATTCACACACATACGCTAAAGCTAATTAAGTTCATCAATTCCCTTATAGCACATGTGTTTGAACTGTTGGGGGAAACCGGAGCACCCGGAGGAAACCCACGCCAATGTGCAAACTCTACACAGAAATGCCAACTGGCCCAGCTGGAGCTCAAACCAGCGACCTTGCTTCTTGCTGTAAGGCGACAGTGCTAACCCTTGAGCCACCATGCCAATCTAAAACACTAAACAATAAGTAAATAAATAAATGAATCATATACACAGCAGCTCCTTATTGAGAGGTGGATCTGTAGTGCAGATCATAACTAGTGTGTACAAGTATTGCAAAATAATCTCGTTTTTGATTATTTCGTTTGTTTTAAGGAAGAATTCATTTGAACAAAAAATAGCTCTAAAAACTTGACAATATTTTTAACTTGTCTAGATATTTGGACAAGAAACAAGACAAAAACTAAGAAAGAAAATCTTTGCAACTTACCTGCATGTGGAACTGATTTTCAAAACTAAAACTAATATTTAGATGTTCAGACACAAGACCCTGCTTATAAAATACAAGAACGTTAACCTAAGCCAGGGGCGGCCAAACTCATTCCTAGAGAGCCGGTGTCCTGCATATTTTTGTTTCAACCCCAATTAAACACACCTGGGGTCCGTTCTTCGTAGCTCGCTTAAATGACCTCTCACAATCACTGCACTATTTAACATTTGCACATTTAAAGTTTGCACATATTCATTGCACTGATTCATCTATCTGAACTGTACATAACCACTGAACATGGACATTTGTAATTATGTGCACACCCACTGTACATACACATTTGTAATTGTTTATCTATCTGCGCACTTCTGATTATTAATAGTATCCTGTACATATATTCATTTATTGTAAATCTGTTCATAGCTAATACAACCTGTATATAATGTTGATAGTACATCCATCTGTAAATATCACCATAGTTTTTCTATAACTGCACTTTATACCTGTATCCTTCCCTTGCTGCTATTGCACTGCTGGTTAGACCGAAACTGCATTTCGTTGCCTTGTACTTGTACATGTGTAATGACAATAAAGTTGAATCTAATCTAATCTAAGATGATTTGGCAGATCCTGGATCTTTTAATATTGATAACTGATCTCTGGCTAATTTGGTTCTTCAAACAAGTTCGTGAATCAGATTAAAATGTCTGGATGAACTGATCTGAGATCGCTGCGTGTGTTGTGAAGGACAGATATATCGATCCTCGAAATCATGATCAGCAATGCAACGATTGGCTGACGGCACAGCAGTGAAATGACATCATCTGATTAATATTCAATTATCCATGTGAGCAGAATTACATAAAATTCCTAGTAAATAGTTTGTTAAATATGATACGCGATAACTTTACTTGTTGTGAGCTGCATGCTTGGCCCTTTCATGTGTCAAGAGCAAATTTGTTAGTTTTACAGTTACAGTGGATTTTCTTTATTATAGTAGCCATGTAGTCTTATAGTAGCCGTTTTTTTAAATCGGTGTAAAGAATAACTGGATGCTTACAAAAGCATTTTGATATTGGTAAAGGTGTCTGCAACTTTAGTGAAGGATCAAATCACCGTCATATTAGCTGTCAAAGCATGTTTATGACTGCATAAATGTATTATTACTTTTTAAAAAGTCACATATTGTGCATGTCTATTATCATCCACAAATTGTTTTCTCTTTGCACCACCAGGTGGCACTCTTTGTACTTTCATTTTGGAGTGAAGATTGCACAGGTTTAATTAATATATACATTTTTAACTTTCTACATATAGTTAAAAAATATTTACTATTTTCCCAAGTGTATATAACTACTACTGTAAGAAAATATCAGAATTCCACATACTTTCAGTGTTATCTTTGCTTGAACTGACCCGATCTAATCCTGTTTATATGAAATGACCTGCTGCTCCCGACCAGGTTTGAGCTAGCAGAACTGTTGCTATGACAATAACTCTCGGATTAATTTTGAAGAACGAAACGATCCTTGATCGTGTCAAATCATCAATAACCAAATCCTGCTAACTGAGTAATCCACGTACGAAGAACGGACCCCTGAACCAACTAATCATGCTTTTTGTAGGTATACTAGAAACTTCTAGGGGGGTGTGTTGAAGGAAGTTAAACTATGCAGAACATCGGCCCTCCAGGACCGAGTTTGGACACCCCTGACCTAAGCAGTTGTGGCCTAAAGGTTGCAAATTAAACTTCTAAACTAATGGTTGCTGGTTCGAAGGTTATTTTGCTTACCCCACTTGCAGCTTAACTTGCTTGTTTTTAGTAAAAATTAATTTAGACAATTTAATTCTAGAAACTAAGGGTGGGCGATATGACCTAAAATTAATATCACGGTATTTTTCATCTTTTGAACGGTGACGGTATAATATCATGGTATTACTTTCAATAGCAAAATAATATACATCTCAAGGAAGAACGGACAAAAGAAAGTCTCACTTCTATCACTCTTTAAAGTTTTGGTTTGGGTCATTGTAAATGCTCAGTCTCGTTATGAGCTGATCTTCATTTCTCTGTGTTGGTGGAATAAAGCAGGCGAGTCAGCCGCACCAATTTATGAGCAGACAGAGCAGGATTCTCATGATGACCACCGGCGCAATTCCGCTCTTTGTTATGAGCTGTAGTTTCAGTGTAAACTTAGTAAAGGTGAGTTTCTTTGGCGATGATGTGTACAGTGTTAGACTTTATATTTAGCGGACATTTGCGCTGAACACGCGGTGAATGCAACGCATCAAGATTCGGGCACCTTCTCCGAAAACACTCGATTGATCTCAGCTGGCGGATCAACATTTACCTCATGTCATGATCGCTGTCATCTGCGCCATTATTATTATTATAACTTTAGGTGAGGTTTGCAAACCTGTGCACTTTTCACTCTTCAGCCGTTTGCATTTCCTGCAGTAACAAAAGCTCCCTGTTATCTGACAGCGGGAAGCGTTGAGTGACTGACAGGTAATATGAACCAATACAGCAGCAGGGTAGAGCGATTCAGCAAGTTTTTAGAGAAAATCAAATCAGATTGCACTACAACCATTATATTCAGACACACAAATGCTCCCAAATATATTATGAGGGCGCATAGATTACATTTCGGGCGCACATGCGACCAAAATGGTTGCAATTTCGAGCCCTGTAGTATAAGGACATGTATTCAGACCACAACTGAACGTTTGAAGAAAATTGAATGCCTTATTATTTAGAATTAGCTATTATTGATGTAAATGCAGCCGTTCAAGGCGCATAATTGATTTATTACGGTATTGACGGTATTAGAAAATGCATGTCGTGGCGCAATGTCACACTGGTGATGACTATGACACCGGTGTACCGCCCACCCCTACTAGAAACTGGACAATATTTTTTACTTGTCCAGAAAATGCTGCTTAATTTAAAACATTTTCCATATTTGGATTAGATTCAGGGCAAAAGGTATATATTTTTGGCAGTGTGGAATTCATTTTTTAAATTTGAAACTAGTATTTACATGGTCAGACACAAGATCCTGCTCATAACATACAGAAACTTCAACCCAACGGTCTCAAACTCAACTCCTGGAGAGCCCCAGCTCTGAATAGTTTAGCTCCAACCACTTCCAACTCACACCTGCTTAATAGTCTCTAGTAGTCTTGAACACCTTCATTAGTTGCATCAACTGTTTGATTAGAGTCGGAGCAAAACTCTGCAGAGCTGTGGCTCTCCAGGAATCGAGTTTGACACCTATGCCTTAACCAGTTGTAGCCTAATGTATGGTGAGTTAAACATCTAATCTGATGGTCGCTGGTTCGATTCCCAGTCCATGTTTCTTTTAATGTAAAAGATGTTAAAATAAAATTTTAAAAGGTAATGTTAGAACCTCACTGTTCTTCAGGCCTCATTATTGAAGAGTAATGAATAAACACAAACCTATTAGTTCTTCAGTCTCTTCCTGTTTAATTCTGCAGGGTTCTGGATCACTCATCTTCTCACTGTCCTTCAATAAACTCTGTCTTTGCAGATTTCTCTTCTTCCTGATGGTCTGATGCTCGTCTTCACTTGTAGACTGATGGGAATATTCCAGTATTTACAGCTGAACTCAAGGAGGACGAGCTGCAAATGAAGAAACAGAAAAATCTGATTAATTTACAACGATTGATGAAATATTGAAACTTGTTAAAACTACTAAAATTAATTTGTAGATCTGAAGACAACAGTATATTGAATGACGTAAAAACAGGAACTGTTGACATGAAATAAAGAGGATTTCAGCAGCTCTGATAATATTGATGAGCCTCAGACTATAAACACTCATTAAACAGCCATTCAGGATCAGCTTGTTTTATAGTGAGTGTTTGCAGAATAGACGGTCGCTGGTTCGAGCCTCGGCTGAGAAAAGCTGTGGTCACACTAAAGTTCGAGCTTGCGAAATTCTGTCATACGTCGCTGCGAAAAGGGGCGGGATTAAACATTTAAAAAAGCGATTTCTCCATGTTTTAAATTTCTGTTCAGAGAGGTCATGATCCTCGATTGGTTTCACGCAGTCAAGTGATGCGATTTCACCAAGCTTGAACTTTGCACCGCAGCAACCTGCGAAACTTGACACATGACCTTGCGTTTCCAGGCTGACGCATTCGCGTGCAAATAAATGGAGGTCTATGGGGAGAAAAGCCCAGTGTGACCGCAGCTTAAGTTGGCATTTCTGTGTGGAGTTTGCATGTTCTCACTCTGATGGCGTTGGGTTCATCTGGGTGCTCCGGTTTCCTCCACAAGTTCAAAGACATGCACTATAGGTGAATTGGGTAAGCTAAATTGGCCATAGTATATGTGTGAATGAGTGTGTATGGATGTTTCCCAGTGATGGGTTGAAGATGGAAGTGCATCTGCTGTGTAAAACATATGCTGGATAAGTTGGCGGTTGACCACTGTGGCGAGATTAATAAAGGGACTAAGCTAAAACAAAATGAATGAATAACTGTTTGCAGAATAAATTAATTGAATTTACCAACATATATATATATATATATATATATATATATATATATATATATATATATATATATATATATATTAATATATAAATCTATATAGTTTAAATACATAGTAAATATTCATATCAATATAATAATTAGACTGCTAACACATCTATGTGGTGTACTAAATAATGAAACTGACAAATCCTAGAAACCTTTTCGAAAATAACAAGCACAAATCAATAGTTTATAGGTTTCCAGTGTCAAACGACATATTTCTGCCTCAGTAACAGATCAAATTTTGCGATATTATTACTCCAGACATTTAAAACGAACACACTTGCATAGAAAACACTCACATTGTCCTCTCAGAGCTCCTCTCTGCCTGCTGTATTGTTTTGGTCAGCAGACACACAGATAGAGGTGAACTCAATGCAGAAACTAGTCGCAGATTGTCGCTTTAATAAACTGTAAAGTGTGTTTTATTGTTGTGTAAACACGAGAAAAAGCGTCAACGACTCACCTCAGCTCTGAAGACTCGACGCTGAGTGAACGCGTCAGTGCTGACGTCATCACGACGAGGCGGCGGTTATCATAAAACGAAAACAAATAGAGTACGGGGAAATACTGTTTATCAGACGCGTTACAAAAATGAAAAGGCGAATGTTATCCGTCCTGGCTGTCAGATAACATTTGATAACATTTTCATTAAGTAACTACCCCCATCAGTGAACAAACGTTATCAAATTATAGGTGATTCTATGGATCTGACTAGTTCATTCATTCATTCATTTTCGGCTTAGTGCCGTTATTAATCTTGGGCCGCCACAGCGGAATGAACCACCAACTTATCCAGCATATGTTTTACACAGCGGATGCCCTTCCAGCTGCAACCCATCACTGGGAAATAGCTGACTAGTTGAAGCAAATAAAAAAATTGGTAAGAAAACACCATACCATACCTATTTTTTTATAAAATAAAGAACATAAGAGGCGAATGCTCTCCTGCAGTTTCAGTGCTCGAGCTTCAATAAAAGTCTTCACGCACTTACCACAAGATTTCTATAACTACTAGAATTTCCACAGTGACCATTCTCAAATAAGACGTAATATTGCCACGTCACATTTATATTCAAATCTCCTATCGAGATATTAAAATTAAGCTTTGAATCGTTATATTTAATTCGGTCATCACCCTATAATATGATCTTTTAGATAATACTGACTATAAAAGTATAATTAGGCTACGTTAGATCACCAGTAAATGTCCATGACTCACTTTCATTTTCACTTTCTCAAGGACGCTTTTTGGCGGCACTGAATATGCTATGTTGAAAGCCATGTCTGAAGTAATGTTATGTTTTTGATAGCAGGAAGTTGCTAGGCAACAGAGGCACGCTTATTTGAAGTCATAGGGAAGCATAGCAGACACTGAAATGCATGCAGTCATTTTGAGCACTTAAGGTCTGGAGAGGGTTTTCTTCAATTTCAAAAATATTAGTAGATTATTAGATATAAATGAATAATTAGATGACAGCGCTCTGGGTTATGTTACCCCCATGCAATACAAGAATTACATTCAGGAGGTTCACAACTAACATACATTTCACTGACTCCAGCATTTTCATCTCCAGTTTTTGGACGGAGAGAGGAAACCGGGGAACCCGGGGGAAACCCACGTGAGCACGGGGAGAAATGCTAACTCCGCACAGAAACGTCTACTGGTTTGGTAAAGCCTGTAACCAGAGACATTCTTGCTGTGAGGCAACAGTGCTAAGCACCGGGCCACCGTGTCACCCATCTAGGAAGAAGGAGAAGTAGGGGTGGATGGGGGGGGATACCTCAAAACGAAGATAGCGGTGGTACGTAACCCAGGGTATTTGTAGTAGCTTAGGAGTCTTCTGATTGGTGCATTGAGAATTGGATAATGCGGATCTAGCTGCTAGCAATCATAAGCATGTGATCCTCTCGAAATTAGTTTAGAACTAAACTCCACTTATTCAGTTTTGAAATTAATTACAGTAATATTATTGACTAATATGAAAATGTTTAAATTATTTATTTACGATATAGTTTGAACAGTAATGTTTTCTGTCTTATAGTAGATATTATATGAGGGACTTGCTTTGTTTACCAAATGAAGTGGATCTGATTGGATTTGCATTGTAAACATTAAATACAAGTTAAAAAGGTATTATTTTTTTATATTTCATATATAAAGCTTTTAGTTACGATATTCCCACAATCATTCTGCATAAATCCGCAGATTTGTACCAAAATTCTGTGCAGAATTAGCAAAAAATGTCAGCAGATTCCATCTGGCCCTAGTAATGAGGCGGATCAAAAATAAAAGCAAACCATTTGAGCTGAAATGCTGTTTATTGGGCACTCTGCAAAAATTCAAAGGCAAATGTATAGACAACCAATATAAAATGATATTTTCCTTAAGTAACTATTAATTACCATCAGCGAACAGATGTTATTAACAAAATATAGAAAGGTGATTAATAAAAAACTATATTAACAATGATTACTTGAAGCAAATATGAATAATGGGTAATAAAAAGCCAAAACAGTATACCACAGTTGGTATGGTATCTAGTTTTGAAAAATACAGAACATGAACTGAGCATGAATCCTCTTACAGATTATTACATTTTTTATTCTCTAAAATAATGTAAACTAAAGACAGATAAGCATGTATTTAAGATGATCTGAGCCAGGCTAAAACTGAGCTATGTGTCTAAGATGAGTGGCCTGTAGAGAAATGTAACACTATGAGGAGCCTGCTGGAGAATAACTATACATCAAGCACTGATTGGATATGTAAAATACCCATATGAATACCTATACCTATGAGAGGCTTTCAGGAGAGTGGGTGACATATTATAAAATGAACAGACCATCATGATAATGTATGTAAACACCTACGGGGAGATAAATATGTATAGTCATTTGCTTGCACTGCAGAAGGGAAGATTTTTGGACACCAGATCTAAATTTAGGTTGGGTAGAGAATTATTCTCAGCGGGCAGCGGGTGAATGGAGACTGAATATACAGCGGGAGCGGACGGGTGCGGAATAAAACTGGCGGGAGCGGGACTAAAAAAAAAATAAGTCCAGTGCAGACTTCTATTACAGAGTGTGCAGCGCCAACAATAACATGAAACTTCCAACCCAGGCTCATTCTGAAAACATAGTCCCGAGGACGTTTCTGGAGACCGCGAAATACGTCCCGGGAGGTACGTATTTTTGCAGTTTTTGGTTTTCGCGAATCCGCGAGAGGCCGCTGTGTGCGCTTTTTCGCTTCTCAGATGTCTCCCACGAGTGCCGTTCGCGCCCGCACTGTTCTCACGTAAATTGAACGAACTGTCGAACGAACGTCTGTCTGTCCGACTGGCTGAATGATTGACTGGGCGGCTGGCCAATCGGCCGGCCGACCCACCCTCCTCCTTCCTTGAACCCAACCAATTTTACCGATTGACCCACCCAACAATTTACAATAGCCGTCCAGAAAAAGAAAAGCCCTCGTCCAATTTAAAAAAATTTTTTACCACTTTTTCAGATTTTACTTCATTCTCACCCTGTTATGAACCTCTTCACTTTATTTCTTGGATTCTGTTTTAATCTCACCTGATTTCTGGAACCGCTCTTCCCCGGACTCGAACCCAGTCATCATCATCGTGGTCAGCTCCTCTCTGCATCTCAAGTCCACCGACGTACAGGACGAGCTAACCGGACAAACTGGTTGCTGTGGGAAAGCCCTCCACACGAAGGTAAGCGGTCAGCCGGTAAGCGCTAAAAGGAGCAGCGTCATACCGCACCGCAGCGTTCGCTTAAAAAATGAAATGCAGCCATACGTACCTCCGGCTACATAATTCGCAGTCTCCAGAAATGTCCTCTGGACTACGTTTTCAGAATGAGCCTGGGTTGGAAACTTCTCAGACCTTTCAGTTTATGTTAAATAGTCTATCTTCTGGTATTAAAACCCTCCAAACTGATCAGGGTTAATTAATGGAAAGGCCAGGAACTTCGACACACCATGCCTATAAAGTAAATGCACTGTTGGCAGTGAAAACACAAGCTGATCAGGCTGAACCACTCAATGGAAACGAGACATTAGTCCTTGAGACTTTACTGAGCATATATAAACACAGATAGTCACACTCCAAAGACGAAGGAAAACATAAAACCACGTCATGCTTATATATATACATGTTTCATCATTATATACATTTTATCATCTCCACAATTATCCTAAATAATACAACCTGGAAGGGCTTGAACATTAGTTGATCCATTTGCTGTGGAAGTTTATTGTGTGCGTTCGTAGAGAAGAAGATTGTGTGAAATTCTTCCCACAATCAGTGCAGTGATACGGTTTCTCTCCGGTGTGAGTCCTCTCATGTATTTTCAGGTGTCCTGAACGTCTGAATCTCTTCTCGCAGTGTGAGCACTTGTGCGGTTTCTCTCCAGTGTGGATCCTCATGTGATGATTGAGAGTGTTTTTGCGCCCAAAACTGTTTCCACACTGAGTGCAGATGAAGCTTTTTATGGCTGCTGCTTTCACTGGAATACTCTGTTCACTATCTTCACTTTTGACATGATGTTTCTCCTCGTCTTCACTCAGTTCTTCACTCTCCTCCTTCACCATCACATCTGAAAATTAAGCAAATTTTGTGCAGGCTAGTTATTATTGTATTTTTTTAGGTTTTGCTCCATAAATATGCAACACACAGGCTATCAGTTAACTCACAAGGTGTTAACACGTGCCTACAGATGTATTTTGCCAAAGAAGCAGAATGAAGTGAGTAAAAAGGAGGAGAGCCTATTGCATAAGACAGGCGAGTTGATGTTTTACGCACAAGTGGAGAAAGAAGCCACAAAAGCAAAACTTACTACAAATGTGCTCTGCTTTGAAAAAGGCCACAAGTCAGAGCGTCTAGGTTTTCTCTCAGTCATAAACGCAACAGATCTAATTTTGAGGATTTATTGCATCAGAAAAAGTTGGGACAGTATTAAAAAGCTAATAAAAATAGAAAGTTGTGATTTTCAAATTTACTTTGACTTGTATTTCATTTCAACAAACATTATTTAATGTGTTCCTCGTGATTTGTATTATTTTTATTTTTTCAAAATAAACTTGTATTCCAATTTGGATTTTTGCAACAAAAATGTTGAACCAGTAAAGCATTTACCACTCTGTAATGTTGCCATTCCTGTTCACAACACTTAAAATACGTTTAGATACTAAAGACACCAAGCGATGAAGTGTTTCAGGTGTAATTTTGTCCTATTCTTTCTGAAAACAAGTCTTAAGATGGGCAACAGTACGGGGTCTTCATTGTCACATTTTGCACTTCAAAATGCACCACACAATCTCTATTGGAGACAGGTCGGGACTGCAGGCAGGCCAGTCAAGTACCTGTATGCCCTTTTTTCTGCAGTCAATACTTTGTAATGTGGGAAGAATGTGGTTTTGCATTGTCTGTGGAGAAGTGAGACGTTATGCACTGCTGAAGATGAAATATCCAAATCTTTCTTTGAGGAACAGTTTTTTAAACATTTAAATCGTTTTTCGTCTGCCCATCTTTGCTCCTAAAGGACTAGACCTTTCTTGGATGTTACTTTTGTACCAAATCATAATCACCTGTTGACATCACCTGTTTCCAATCACATAATTTCATTAATTTACAAGCCCTAAACTGCTCCTGTCCCAACAATTTTTGAAAAGTGTTGCGAGAACCAAAATTGAGATATGCATTTATTTTGAAAATATAAATAAATAATTAAATAAAAAAATATCATGAGGAACACATTAAATAATGTTTGTGGTTCTGTTTGCAATGAAATACAAGTCAAAGTATATTTAGAAACCTCTACTTTTTTGTGTGTGTTTTCCATACTGTCACAACTTTTTTTGATTTGGGGTTGTACAACGAACAAACCAACCAACCTTTTTTCCAATTTGGAGATTTTTAAGGGTAGGGTTAGATTTGGATCTCACTTCTTAGGTTCTAAATTACATAAAGGACGGCACAGCGGTCTTCTGCTGGCAAACCCATGAAACAATCAGAGAAGGAGATTAGAAAAAGCGATTAGTTACTTTAAAAAAGCAACAAGTTGATTTTACCTAAAGTCAGTAAACCCATCGACTTAACTATAAGGATTATGCAGAAAATTTGTTTACTTAACAGTTAAAAGGCAATGAACTTTTTACAGTGTATCGCTAGCACCATCACTCACATGAAATACCACAACAGCAAACCATACCACATTTTAGGACCCTTAAATAAGGATACTTAGCACAATGCAGTGTTTCCCAACCCTGTTCTTAAATGCAAACCAACACTACACAATTTCAGCCTCTACCTAATCAAACACACCTGAATCCACTCCTCAGAACATAAGAGACTCCAAAACCTGAAGCTAATAGGTCAGATAAGGAAGACATCCAAAATATGTACTGTTTGTGTCCCTTCAGGACCATGGTTAGGAAACACTGCACTAAAGGTTCTTACCAGGTCTAGAAAATTTGATCACATCACCCCAATTTTATCCTCCTTACACATTAAGTTTCGTATTGAATTTAAAATATTGCTTCTTACCTACAAAGCTTTAAATAATTGAGCTCCTGTTTATCTAACCAACCTTCTGTCTCGCTACAATCCAACTCGCTCTTTAAGATCTCAAAACTTAGGGCTTCTGGTAGTACCTAGAATAGCAAAGTCGAGTAAAGGAGGTCGAGCCTTCTCATTTATAGCTCCTAAACTCTGGAATAGCCTTCCTGATAACGTCCGAGGCTCAGACACACTCTCCTAATTCAAAACTAGATTAAAGACCTATCTGTTTAGTAAAGCATACACTCAGTGCACCACCTAGCGGGCTTCCACACAGGTTTCTGCACCTTGTTTATATACACTATGAACAGCAGCTATGCTAATTATTTTCTTTATTCTCCATTTCCACCTGGGGATACTCTTCCCGAGGCCCTCAGACTATGCAGAGTCACTGATTCGACCCAAGAACAACGATGAGATGATCCCAAGGTTTCCATATCCTGGACCAGGCCGTATCCTGAGCAGCTACTGTGGTGGTCATGTAGGAGTGGAGAATATGAGACTGATTCCTGTGACGCTCCAGAGACAGACGAGTCTTCGCTGAGGCCAGCTTCCAGCCTTCGCCACTGAGACTGCAGCTCTGCACAAGACGTTTGGCCAGCGGAGAAATTAAAATGGTCGTGCCCAACTGAGCCTGGTTTCTCTCAAGGTTTTTCTTCTTCACTTTCGCCAATTAGTGAAGTTTTTTCCCTCTCCGCTGTCGCCACTGGCTTGCAGGTTTATGGATCTGTAGAGCTGCGCATCGTTGGATTTGCTCTTCAGTATTTGGACTCTCAGTAGTGACCACACTGAACTGAGCTAAACTGAACTGAACTTAAACACTACAAACTGAACTACACTGTTCCTATTTACTACGACCTTTTATGTGAAGCTGCTTAGACACAATCTACATTGTAAAAGCGCTATACAAATAAAGGTGAATTCAATTGAATTGAATAAAGGGTGGATCTAGACTTGCTGCTGAAAGCTTATTAGTTTACAGACAAGCGTAACATTCGTGTGCGACAAAAACAAGGAAACGACAACACAGGAAGGCCCACCATTTTAAAGACACCATAATAATCACAGTACACAGCAATGAACCAAAGTCAAGAAGAAGAAGAACAGAATCTGCTGTGTGTCCTTCATTGTGCTTTACGGAGACGTTCACGTCATAATCTACACCAGTTCCTCTGTGTATTTGTGCATTTAAAATAATGAACTTGAGTCCGCAAAGTATATGTAAATGGCCTGAAAATCTTCTTTGTGCAAGAAACAGGTTGATCACTACTTTCTGATCTACACCACGCCTACAAAGAATGACTACCGAACCGTAGGGAACTGAACCGCTTAGTGGAAACGAGGCGTTAGTCTTTGTAACTACACGGATCTTATTAAAAAAACACAACTGGTGTCACGCCCAAGACAAAGGACAACATGAAACCCCATCATACACACTTAATATGTTTGATCAACTCCAGGGTTATCCTAAATAATATGACCTTGAAGGAACGGATCATTAGATGATCGACTTACTGTGAATCTGTTGTGTGTGTCTTTGTAGAGAAGATAAATGTCTGAAATTCTTCCCACAATTGGTGCAGTGAAACGGTTTCTCTCCTGTGTGAATCCTCTCATGTTTTTTCAGGTTTCCTGAATCACTGAAACTTTTCTCGCAGTGTGAACACTGGTAAGGTTTCTCTCCGGTGTGAGTCCTCTCGTGTATTTTCAGTTGTCCTGAATGAATGAATCTCTTGTCGCAGTGTGAACACTGGTGAGGTTTCTCTCCATCGTGGATCATCATGTGACGCTTCAGAGTGACATTGTTCTTGAAACTCCTTCCACACCGAGTGCAGATCAAACCTGTTACGGCTGTTCTTTCCACTGGAAAATGTGCAGTCTTTGATTGAGTTTGGACATATTTCTCCTCATCTTCACTCTCCTCCAAAATCACATCTGAAAATTAAGCAAGCATGTAACATTTTAAGAAGCTAGTTTTTAACCATTTAATCAACAGCAGACGGTGCTCTAGCAGGGCTCAACAGTGTAGTGTTGCCACAATACTGCATTTTGGAACCAATCAGTATTGACCATTTTAAAAACGATCCATTTCCCGCTAACATTTGAGCAGCTGTTGAGTCTGTACTTAAGCCGCCTTTTACTGCACACAACATTTGCACAGGACTGTCAGAATACGCCCCCTTGTGGATGTCACACAAAATTTTCAGTTTTGTCGTGCACCATTGGAGAGAAGCTGTTGTCGCAATGTCCGAAATAAAGAAGTGCAAAAGCAAGAGCCTTTATTCTCCGTCTGTTCACCATGGTTGAATAAATGCATACTAGAAACTCATAAACCGCAAAAAGGTTTGGAGGGATTGTGGAGACAACATAAATAAAATAATACTTTTAATCACTCATTTATGAATAGAAATGTTTTTTTTTAATTTAGACCTTTTTCCTGATTCAAAAAATAACGTAAAAAATCTTCTTGCGTGCACGCACCAGCTTAAGCCTGGTTTATACTTGACGCGTCCGATTGAGTGTGCGTGGCGAATGTGACGTCATCGCTGCGTTTGCGGAGGTTCACTTTGGGTGTGCATGACATGATTTCGGCTGGCGGTGCGCATGTTTTTGTTGAGACTTAAACAGTGCGCGCGGCGCCAGGTTTGATTTGAGTTGAATATAAAACACTTTGAAGAGATTTTGAAACACAACAACTGTACAGACATCTTTATGATCCATGATCATAGAGATAACCTAATGATCAATAATTCTTGGTTAGAAATTGCAACAGCAGTGGAAAAGGAGAGCGTTTTTTGTTAAAAGGTTTGGAAAAACCCGAAGGATAAGTTTGTTAAAACCAAAAGAGGCCATGGCAAAAGTGGAGACCCAGAAACACAATTACAGAATATGTTTTCCATCATTCATAGGTTTTTACACTGATTTATATATTGCAATTTCGATTTTAAAACATTTTAATAGTTTCAAAACTATAATTAAGGAACAAATTATAACTTTGATAACTGGAAAGGAATATTTGAACCTATCAGTTTACAACATACTGATGCCTTGTTTTTCTAGGCTTTATTGGTGATAATAGTCAAGAATGTTGGACCTTTATTGCCTTTTTAGCATAAGAAAAGGACAAAACTAGCCAGACAGTAATGTGTGAACTGTGGAGCGGGCTAAATCTAAAAAAAAAAAACATCTGTATTTTTTAGTTAGTGTACTTTTGTTTGTTTTTTGCTTATTCTTATAATAAAATTAAATGTGTAGAGCCTCATAATGTCATGTTCATAAACTTTAATGGGTAAAACTGCCCGAGATATGAACAAAAGCAAGTGCTGCATCAACGTTTGATTTTAAAAATCTTGAATGGTTCTAAAAATCCTTATAATCATTAAAATACTTTATAAAAATAATAAAAATAATTAGTTTTAAAATACTGAATATTGATGATATGACGTAGTTCCGGAAACTTCCTACTTCTCTGTTTATCCGTCTGATTTTACGGTGGGTTTCTTTTGACCGCCGCCTGTCGTTTTAAATATCACAATGGTGAATGTGGAAAGTATAAACGCCTTGTCCATTTCGTGAGGTGCGCGCGAAGTCAGCAGAGGTGCACGATGCGGCGTCAGGCGAAAGTATAAATCCAGCTTTAGACAACACTGGAATACATTACATCCGGTCGCATACAGTCTAGTCGCAGGATATTTCAACATATCCGCAGCTCAAATTGCATCTGAATTTTCTGCATACAGAGATGATCGAAATTCCATGCAGCTCCCGGACTACTCTCCATTGGAAATGAACGACTTCCGGTCTGTCGCTTGTCATGTGCAGTGGAAAGGCGGCTTAAAACACAGCTGATTGGTCATTGTGTTCATGTGCTCAACAGAAATGACTGCGATTGGATGTGAAGTAATCAGGGTAGGGTTGCACCAGCTGTTCGTAAGCTCTTTTTAAAGCTATGGTCACACTGGGCTTTGTGTGTGCGAAATTTTGTCGTGCGGCACTGCGAAAAGGGGCGGGATTAAACAAGATGATTAGACATTGAAAAAAGCAAGTGATTGCTCCATGTTTTAAATTTCTGTCCAGAGAGGTCCTGTTTTAATCCTCGATTGGTCTCACGCAGTCAAGTGATGCGAATTCGCAGGTCAGAGTTCACCAAACTTGAACTTTGCACCGTAGCGACATAAGAAACTTAAAGCATGACCCTGCGTTTCCGGTCTGACGCATTCGCGTGTGTATGAATGGAAGTCTAGGGGAGGAAAAGCCCGGTGTGACCGCAGCTGTAAACTGTAACCTAAAGTCCACACTAGGGGCTTAGTAACTACTAGCAAGTTTGTAACTAAATGTGTTCTCACTTCAGTTGCACACTATGTTCTTACGGCAAACAGTAATTAGTAGGTCGTAAGCTCTCCGTAAAGTCATGTGTAGTCGCATTAAATGACGTAACATCCAATAAAAAGTATCTAAATCGTTAAACTGTTTTAAAATTCCACAACTAAAGCATCTATATAACACTGTGCATTCGAAATACACACAACGTTCTCAAAACATTAAACTTGAATGTTTTATATCCTACACATGAAAGAGAAAAGAGCTGGGAGAAGAACTCAGTAATGAAGAAACTCTCGTTTTAATTGGTGGACACAATTAACACAAAACACTCCTTGAAAATAACGTAGCGTTACATTTAAACTAAGTTCAGTGGTGCAACACAAAAATATTTAGTAGCGCGCAAATTGTAACTTAGGCTGCGTCCGAAACTGCCTACGTACTACTCGGTCATTAGAAAAGTGCGTTCTATTCAGTATGAATGCGAGCAGTATGAATGAAATTCGAATGTACTACATCCGCCATTTTGTCATCATCACGTGACCTACCTGCGTCAGTTGCGTCGCTTCACTCCCATTCATTAATTATCTCGCGGGGCATCAAGGGATAGCGCAGCGTGCATGGGATGCGCACTTCAGAATCTTGCCGGGAGTAGTAAGTCACTTCTCGCATACTGACTTTCGAATTCTAGGAATTCAGGCATACTACTCGCCTTGCATACTGATTTTAGCGTACTATACATTATGGAAGTATGCGGTTTCGGACGCAGCCTTAGCGTCCCTTTAAGTCACAACTAGGCTACATTTTAACTTATGCACTGCTGGTGCAACCGGCCCAAGTGATGCAGATACACAGACACTAGAGCAGGGGTGGGCAAACTCGGTCCTGGAGGGCCGGTGTCCTGCATAGTTTAGCTTTAACTCTACTCAAACACACCTGAACATGCTAATCAGAGTCTTCAAGATCACTAACTATCTATAAGCAGGTGTGTTTGATCAGAGTTGGAGCTAAACTGTGCAGGACACCGGCCCTCCAGGACCGAGTTTGCCCACCCCTGCACTAGAGTGTTTTAAATCTGCGTAGATCAGTAAATCCATCAGCGGACCGCTTATATGCCAGCTCATAAACAGACCAGCTGATCTACATAACTTTGAAATACTCTAGTGTCCGTGTATCCATGTTTGCACTCAGTGACTGATGAATAATGAATAAACACAAACCTATTTGTGCTACAGTCTCTTCCTGTTTAATTCTGCAGGGTTCTGGATCACTCATCTTCTCACTGTCCTTCACACACACACACACACACACACACACACACACACACACACACACACACACACACACACAAAAGAGTAAAACAGAAAAATGTAAACAAAATAAATCATCGAGGTAGTTAATGTGGAAATTAGTAAATGTGAAGACATCAGTATGATGAATGAGGTAAAATAAAAATCTACTGACTTAAAATAAAGTGGATTTCAGCAGCTCTGATAATATTGATGAGCCTCAGACTATAAACACTCATTAAACAGCCATCAGGATCAGCAGCAAACCAGGGGTCCGTTCTTTATGCGTGGATAACTCAATTAGCTGGATTTTAATCTGATTCGCGAACTTGTTTGAAGAACCAAATTAGCCAGAGATAAATTATCAAGATTAACAGATCCAGGATCTGCCAAATCATCTTAGATCATTTAAGCGACGTACGAAGAACGGACCCCATTATACAAGTGTTTGCAGGATAAACTAATTACTCTGGTTTACCAAATTAAGTTCATTTTGTGCAGTAAAAATCAACAGTTTAAAAGATTAAAGTAATTAGATTATAAGACGGGTGTCACTGTGGCGCAGTGGGTAGCACAATCGCCTCATTGCAAGAAGGTCGCTGGTTCGAGCCCCAGTTGCCATATCTGTGAAGAGTTTGCATGCTCTCCCCGTGTTCGCATGGGTTTCCTCCGATTTCCCCCTCAATTCCAAAGACATGTGGTACACTGGAACTGGGTGAGCTAAATTGACTGTAGTGTGTGTAAATGAGAGTGTATGGGTGTTTCCCAGTTATGGGTTGCAGCTGGAAGGGCATCCACAGCGTAAAACATATGCTGAATAAGTTGGCGGTTCATTCCGCGGTGACGACCTCTGATTAACATACGGTCAAAGCCGAAAAGAAAACGAATGAATGATTATAAGCAGTTGCAACATCCATGTGCTTTGTAACTGGGAAATCGTATTAACTTTACAAAAACCAACAGCACCACAAAGAATTAGTGTATGAAACTTCATCTACCGCCACATATTCCAATTATATCCCATTACAGATCATTGTTTGCGATGTTACTCATACAATCGTAAAAATATTCATACACGATGTAGAAAAACACAAACACTGAGCTCATATTATTCTCTCAGAGCTGCTCTCTGCCTGCTGTATTGTTTTGGTCAGCAGACACACAGATAGAGGTGAACTCAATGCAGAAACTAGTCGCAGATTGTCGCTTTAATAAACTGTAAAGTGTGTTTTATTGTTGTGTAAACACGAGAAAAAGCGTCAACGACTCACCTCAGCTCTGGAGACTCGACGCTGAATGAACGCGTCAGTGCTGACGTCATCGCGACAAGGCGGGAGCGAAGGGGGATCAAAAAACCGCTACCGTAGAGAAGCCATGCCAATCGTGTGAGGTGAATTAATGTTTATTAGTTACTTTTAAAAACTGTAAAGGCACATATAATCATGAGAAAAGGGCAAAAGATGAAATATTTGGGGAGATGCAGGTAATAAGGATTATTAAGAGAGAGAGTTGGAGGTCAATAATTTACCAATGTGCTGCTGCAGCTGGTCAAGCTTCATTCTTTCTGTTTAATGTCATTGTAAAGCTTATTTAATCAAAGATTGTGGTCTATAACCCCCCCGAACTCCACATAAACCCTCTGGTGTCATTCATGAATTTTCTTTACGGCGTAGTCCCTTTATTAATCTGGGGTCACCACAGCGGAATGAACCACCAACTTATCCAGCATATATTTTACGCAGCGAATGCTCTTCCAGCTGCAACCTATCACTGAAAAATACCCATACACTCTCATTTACACACAGACACTACGGAAAATTTAGCTTACCCAATCCATCTATAGCGCATGTCTGTGGACTGTGGGGGAAACCAAAGCACCCGGAGGAAACCAACGCCAACACGGGGAGAACATGCAAACTGTTTTGTAATATAGTAAGATTTTTTTCTCTTTTGGGAAACGATTTACATATTTGTTAAGGCCACATGAATCAATTTATTCAATGCATAAAGCTCAAGGATTACTTTTGATTTGGGGATGTTTTATTATCGTCTTACTGTTCGTTTTGTTATTAAACATTTTAAAGGTTTAAAATCTGTTCTTGCCTTAATATAAATTATTTCATGTTAGTACTCCAAGGCTTGATTGCAATCTTTCTCAGTGAACAGTGCATTTACTTAAATGACAATGAAATGTTGCAGAATGAAAGTGAAACTGCTGAACTGCAGTTAAAGTAAAATAAATAAATATAAATGAAACCTGAAATTACATAATGAAAGTGAAACTGACGAACTGAGTTCCAAGTAAAAATGAAACATCTGAAATAACATAATGAAATGTTGCAGAATGAAAGTAAAACTGCCGAACTGCAAAGTTGAAAAAAAAATTAAACACCGAAAATTACAAAATGAAAGTGAAACCGACAAACTGCAGTTAAAAGTATTTCTTGCAGAATGAAAGTGAAACTGCCAAACTACAAGTAAAGTCAAAAAATTAAAAATGAAACATCAGGAACTACATAATGAAATGTTGCAAAATGAAAGTGAAACTGCTGCAACTGCAGTTAAAGAAACATTATACACCTGAAATTACATAAAACTCTGGAGGATATTGTGGTGACGTAACGACTTGTGACACACTCCCTATATTGTTTACCTCGGCACTTTGAATATTCGGTCTGAAATAACCTGCAAGTGTGACTTGAAAACAACATTAACACTGTTTAAAGAGTTCACACTTAGCTGATAATCAATAAAGCGTATTTGGCATGCTGTCCCGGGAGAGAGCCCTGAGCTCGTAATATCCTCGAGCCCGGGGCTCCCTCCCGTTAGAGGGGCGAGAGCGGAGTTCGAGCTCAGGTAGGTCTCGAGGACTCCCCTGCTTGTCGCCGCGTGAGAAGTTTAAACTAGTTTAGTTTTCGGTGATAATTTGGTTTAGTCGATTGGCTATTGTTTATGTTTTTGGACGGTGGGAGGAAACCGGGGGACCCGGAGGAAACTCACGCGAACACGGGGAGAACATGTAAACTCCGCACAGAAACACCAACCAGCCCGATAGGAGGTTGGACCAGCGGTGTTCTTGCTGTGAGGCAACAGTGCTAGCCACTGGGCCACTGTGTCGCCCTATCGGAAAAAGGGGGAGGAAGTAGGGGTGGAAGGAGGGGAAGCTTCAAGACGAAGATAACTGGAGTGAAAAACTCTGGTTATTTATAATGCTTCCGTAATCATCTAATGGGTCAGATTACGGAGCTAATGAGGAGCCAGCCATGTTGATCATAAGCACGTGATCCTCTCGAAATTAGTTTATAAATAGACCACACTTATTTGACTGTGAACAACGTTGTACTTTGATAGTCATTGACTGCTAATATGATTTCGCTATTTAGAGTTTGCAAATAATACTTTTATGAAATTATATTATTAAGGAGAAAGTCTGAATGTGCGAATATAAAACTAACTTTACCTCTATGTGTAAGTTCACATACCCTGCCGTACAGGTGATGATTGTTGATGATTAATAACTCAGGCCTTGTATAGTTCTGTCTTCTTTCCTTGTCTTTGGCTAGGCAGAACCACAGTTTTTAGCACTACATAGTGTTGAATCTGGTCATCATGGAGCATTATTTCTGGCACGTGACCACACAGAACAACATTGTTAGCATCCAAAAACTTGTAGACCTTTAACTTCTCTCTTGTAAAATCACTTGGAGCTTTAATGAGATAGTATATTTGGGGCTGGATGCTTGGTCATTTCGTCGTATCCAATATTCATTGGGAGGGTGCTATCGCAAATGACGCTATCAGACGAACGCCACTCACGTTAACGTTAATTTTGCCGAATCACTGTGCTTATCACTGTGCGACGAGCTGTTATAATACGCCGAAAGCATTATGTAAATAATATATATAATATGTAATCAATAGAACTTATTTCCAAGACAACAACAAACTCTGTACCGTATCGGATGTCATTCCCTTGCTGTAAATGCAAGCGCTCCTGTTTTATTTCTGCCACCTCGCTGCGCGCGCATCCTGAATGTTTACAAACATGGTAATTGGTCTATTAAATTGTTGATATCCAGTTTTAGAAATCACAAAGAACAAGTTCAATAAATCTTAGTTTATATCTTAAAACTGTAAAGTTTCTCTTTCCTGAACAGACACAAACTGTAGCCACATGCTGAAAAACCTCTAATGAATAAAAATGAGCAATTACAGGTGATGAATATGCATAAGAAAACTCAACATGATATAACAACATAAGCTTTGCATTTTGATAATTTGCATAATTATATGATATAGCAAAATGACAGATGTCTACAATAATAAAAGCTTCAGATCATGTTTGGTGAGGAACTCCATCTATAAGCTGATCTGACTCCTACAATGAAGCTGCTGTCAAAGCTTTAGATGACGTTTCTTCATCTGTAATCTGGTTAAGAGTTTTACACACACACTGATTGTTTTCTGCTTGTCTGAGCAATGTCAGGTAAGCAATGGTCAACACAGGAACAAACAGATGTACATGGGCAATCCAGAGTCATAGTAAGAGACACAGGCAGATGGTCAGAAGGCAGGCAGCAGACAGGAATAAAACAAGGGGCGGATCAAAAACATGACAAAACAAGACAAAGGAAACCACGTTGTAGTGTCACTAAAACAGAAGACAGCCTCAGCCCCAGTGTTTGTGCTCCTTATGTAGTGCATTAATCAGTCCTTGAGCAGCTTCAGCTTCAGTGTAATCAGTCTTGATCTGGAACAGGTTGTGTGTGTGTGACTGGGTCTCGTAGTCCATAAATGGGGGATTTGTAGTCCTTAAGCAATCTGCAGCTACTAGATCACTGGTAATCATGATAAATTGTCTTGAGCATCTGCGCCCCCAAAGAGTGTCTCACGCCTTTAACTGCCACCACATAGTGGTGGGCAAAGCGAGGCTTTATGAAACACTGAAACGGTCAGAGCAAATGTGTCGAAGCTTCGAAACGTTTCGAAACCCCACTCTACGCTGACACCTAGTGGTCATTTTTATATCTTACACTGAAATAGCTCCAGCAAAGAACAGTTGAGCAAATTGAGGTATTACACCCGACTTTGTAGGATAGAATCTGCAAGCGATTAGGGTTCCTGTTAGTAACAACATGCACACGCACGTTCCGCTAGGCTATATGAGACAGAAGAAATTTCGGACCCTGTTTGTCAAACGCAGATTCGCCAGGTCTCGAAGCGATTCTGACCTGATCGATGCTTTGAATTGCTTTAGTCACGTGACCAGTTGTTTCGAAACACTTTAGTCACGTGACCAGGGTGTTTCGAAACAATTTAGTCACGTGACCAGGGTGTTTCGAAACACTTTAGTCATGTGACCAGGTGTTTCGAAACACTTTAGTCACGTGACCAGGTGTTTCGACACACTTTAGTCACGTGACCTGGGTGTTTCGAAACACTTTAGTCACGTGACCAGGGTGTTTCGAAACACTTTAGTCACGTGACCAGGTGTTTCGAAACACTTTAGTCACGTGACCAGGTGTTTCGAAACACTTTAGTCACGTGACCAGGTGTTTCGAAACACTTTAGTCAAGTGACCAGGTGTTTCGAAACACTTTAGTCACGTGACCAGGTGTTTCGAAACACTTTAGTCAAGTGACCAGGTGTTTCGAAACACTTTAGTCACGTGACCTGGGTGTTTCGGATCATGCTTCGGTGCAGTTTCGTAACATTTGCGCTTCAGGATCTCAATACTGTGTCAAAACGTCAGTTTCACGTCAGCCATCCCTACCACCACATTGCATTTCTTCTTCTGATGCGCACATCCTTTATTATACAAAAGAAACAGCCCACACTGGCTACTCCGACCACACAAAACTACATTTTGCTGTCTGATATTTGCCAGGTAATCAGGACGTGACAAGGTTTTTTTTTGGACTCATTGGAGGGAGATGCTTGTAAGGCTTGAAGCTTACGCCACCATCCTGAACTGACAATGGAAAACTGAAAGCAGTTGAAGGATGGCGTGTTTAAATTAATTTTTATCTGACTCCATTAAAGTTGTTATCATCATGGATAAAGAATCTCAACACCTTAAAACTGGCAAAGTTGCTTATTAAGTTACATGTATAAATATACAGACAGTAGAATGAAACAAACTAACATACTGTATAGAGAAACTTAGCTATAGGCATGGGATGATAACCATTTTCAAGGTATGCCACGATTTGGAAAAGTCAAGGTTTTAAAACTGCCAACATTTTCAGCTATACCGTTCCTAAGGTATGTGTAGGATTTTTCAGGACATTATCTCCAGCAGAAAAAACAATATCCAACGATGTTATTTTAAATTGTGAAGATATCTGTGTTTTTGACACTAATGAAGAGAGCGGCTTGACATGTTTACTGCTTCAAAATATTTTATATGTTTGTCAAAATAAAATATATTGTGTTCAAAGGGGAAAACTTTTATTTTTTTCTTAAAATGTCTTAAATTTCAAAAGCTCACTGAAAGATTCACTGATTTATGCTGTTGTGGATCTAAAATACTTTTAAACAAGTCCTCATTTTCACTACTTGTCTATATAAAGCTATAGCCAATCTAAAAAAACGTTTGACGAAATTAACATTTATTAACTATTTAGCAACATGGTTTAATTGTCTTCCTTACATCCTTACAATAACATGTTTAATAGTTCATGTTTTTATGCATGAATTGATGTTGTGCATAAATGTTGTTTATTATAGCTTTTTAAAAC